>NW_015150687.1:26967-100543 GCF_000732505.1 Cyprinodon variegatus
TTGTACATATTATATAAACGTATGTATATGTATACTTACGTATATAAATGACATACATTTGTTTTGGTAGAATAATAAAAAGTGCTCATAGATAAATATGATAAAAACGATCGTTTAGCAGAACCTTCTGAGCTCAACGGCTGATATGACACCTAGTGCAAACCAGATAAAGTTGGGTTTTAATCAATTAGAGTAACAAATTAAGAAACAGCAGACTGTATGAGAAAGTATAACAGTTGAAGCTTTTACTCTCTTGCTGTTTCACTTTCAAAGAGGAAATCAGGAATCCAGACGAAGCTTTTGTGATGTCCCACCTTAATACTGAAATGTGATTGGCTAACCTCGTTTGGGTTTGGTCTCAAGGGGTTAAAACAGAAGCAGGACATTATGAATTCTCACGTTTTTATAAATACTCTGAGAATTCGGTTGTAGAAAAGGTTAGATGTTCTAAGCAGGACAAGATGAAGTTACTTAATTTACAACCTGAATGTCAGCAACACTCTTAAGTGTTGAAACTTTCCACTCCCACAAAATATTTGCAGTTTGTGTTTCTCCTCACTTTGGCTCCTACTCCTGATAGTCATTTGTAAATTGATAAATCTCACTGGTCTTTATGTAAACACAGAAGTCATATACTGTAAGGTGTGAAAGATGGAAGAACCTTAAACATTAGCCATTTGATAAATTTGGTAAAAATTATAGATTTGCATTTGCACAAAAAAAAAATCTAACAGATAAATTAAAAAAACTATTTTCCCTTTTTAGCTTTTGTTTGACTAAATATGTGATTTGTTGTCTGCAGCTCTAATTTTACTGGCTTTGGTTAGTTACAATGTAAAATCTTGTTTATGACCATAGCATAATAACAGTAAAATCTTCTATCAAGTGCATTTAAATAACTTTAAACCTTTTCAGTTATTAAGACATAAAAACATTCCCAATAGATCAGGTAAAGCAGCAACCTCCTGGAAGACTGCATCATTTTTATAATCTTTAAAGTAGCATTCCCAGAGTTTCACTCTTTATTTATTTATGTTTTTTTTACATTGCCCATTTCTTACATACAATATGAGAGACGAAGGAATATTTGATTGGTACATCCAACAGATGGCCTCCTGATGTGCACCTTAGCTGAATTTATTGCTAAAATAACAACAGTGTGAGGATTTTTTAACCCTTGATAGTCAATAACTGCCCAGAATAATAAATTCACTGATCTCAGTTTGCTTTCACCTTTATCCGCCCACCTCCACAACACTGTCATTAAATACTTATAACAGCCCTTCCAGGCTTTAAATTGCTTTTGTCTGACCGCAGATTCAGTACTGACTGAAGATCTCCTGCAGGAACAAGAAAGCTCTTTTATTATTGGAGGTAGTCCTCCTTAATGTCACGTCTTCAACAGGCATTCGGATTTTTCACTTCCAGGCAAGCACCACAGTTGTGCTTTAAATGACATTTAATACTTTAAAGGGTAGAATTAATAAAGTAAAAGCCATCAAGTAACTGTATATGTTACAGCATTTTCTTCTGTGACAAATAGATTATTTGTGTTGCAGATTTTTTATTATTTCTTTTAACATGTTTTTCTGCTCCAAGAATCAGTTATTCTTCCTTTGATCTAATGAAGGCTAATTTGATTTGGTATCAGCACCTGCTTGATAAATGCAATTAAAAGTGTTTTCAAATACTTTATCAACAATCCGATTTGCATGACTACATCAGTTTACAGCTTTAATAAATGAGGCTTATCGAAGCCCCTAATCTGATGACAAATGACTTGATATTTAAAAATGGAAATGTAACTGCTTTGTTGTGGCTTTGATTTAATACACCATCGATGCATTGATCACATTAACAGCAGTTGCTCTAAAAGCCAATATGCAAGTAATCTTTCTCTCACTTTTAGACAGAGACAGATGTATCAGTAATTAATTTTCCATCTTAAAGATCTGTTGCAAACAAGTCTATTCTCTGCAGACATCTTTTTTTGTATTAGACAGAAAGAAGAAATGAACCAGGAGAGAAATGGAGAGATGATTTATTCCTTTCACTATTCTTTACTGCATGAATCCAAAGTGTGGTAAATAGTCTAGGTTTGTTTTTAGATTGTGGCCTTTGCTTTTAGAATCACATCCATAATACGTCACTGTCTGCACTTCCTCACCTGAGAATCATATCAAAAATCAAATCCCCTCAGTCACAACCTGATTTGGAAAAACTGATTAATGCATTTATTTCTAGTAGATTAGTTTACTGTAATGCACTCTGTGCTGGAACATCCCAACAGTCCCTCAATAAACTCTGCACCAAAGCTTTTACCTACATAAAATCAAAAGATCCGACCATATGTTTAATGTCTTATACATTTATTTAGCAATTTATGTATTTGCTTTTTGCTAATATATTATCCTCTGTGTTCTCGTGTACTTTATTTGTATCTTACTCCTGAGTTGTGTTTAAATCTTAATATTTTGCCACAAATGATTATGCTTTTGTCTACATGATTCCACTGTAACAGTGGCAGTCTGTTAAATTATCTTTTCCTACTGTTTTCAGAAGTTCACTGACACCTCAGCACAGCTAACTGACCCTGTAAGTTGGGAAAAAACAGATAAGTTTAAAGCCATTATTCATTAGCCATTGATTATTTATTACCAATGCGATATTTTTATGTCATCGTAACACGCATACTAAATGTAATTGTATTTTTAATATTTCTGACAACTGTTATTAGTAATGAAACTCTATTTCGTTTCACCCCTTTACAGTCCTTTAATTTCTATGCAAAATTCCCTGATTAAACATGTTTTTTTCATTTTTAGTAGAGCTTTTATTACGGTAGTATGATCAGTCCCTCCTTAGCACAGGTCATATATTTTTATAGTATCATTTATGTACAGTAAAATACTCATCATTTGTTGTAATCATTGCTTTTACACAAATTCTTTTAAAAAGAAATTGTAAATTCAAGTGTTTAAAGCCAAAACATTAGTTTTTGATAAAACCCTAAATGTTTTCAAATTGATAATTAAATCTCAAAACATATTTATATTATTTTTCATTTATTTAAATGTAGAGATTTTGACAAAATCAAGAATTTTACACATATTTGGTAATACAGCATTTTTTGCATTGCATTGATGTTTAAATAACAAATAATTAAAGTACGTAATTTGTACCACAATGCTGGTTACAATGAGTTTCCTTTGCAGGATGGCTGGGCACACCCTTCGAGATTGGGTGAGGAGCTCGGAGTAGAGTCGTTGCTCCTCCACGTCAAAAGGAGCCAGCTGCAGTGGTTGATCATCTGTTTCAGATGCCTCCTGGTCGCCTTCGTCCGGAGGTGTTCCAGGCATGTCCTACGGGAGGAGGCCTTGTGGAAGGCCCAGGACAAGCTTGAGGGACTATGTGTCCAAGCTGGCCTGGCGTCCCCTCGGGGTCCCCCTAGAGCAGCTGGAGGAGTTGTGTATGGATCAGGAAGTCTGGGAATCTCTGCTTAGACTGCTGCCTCCGCGACCTGGCCCCGGTTAAAGCAGAAGAAAAAAGAAGGATGGATGGAGAGCGTCAGTTTTAAAAAGCACTTTTTTTCCTGGAGGCTGAACCCAGTCCAAACTTAGTGCCACTACATAGTGGTAATGTTCATTCAGGTTGCAAATATATCCCTATTTTTTATATTTTGTCATTAGAAGCATTTTGCTGTTGCTATTCCAGGTTTATGCTGTTCTTTGGTGGACTGGTCCATGCAGGAAATTGCTATATTTCTATTTGGGGATTTCTGGTGTTTTGGGCTTCATTTGTAAAAATGTTGACCCATTTTAATCTTTTCAGTCAAAGTTAAACAAGAAAATAAACAGAGCTTAGAGTGAAACGTGTCCATAACAAATTTGTGGTTTCTTAGAGTTGCAGTCAAATTAAGGCCATTCACTTCTAGAGCCAGTATTTTTTGCACACTCAAACACACACACTCACATGACTGTTGAATTTACTACTATTAAACTGAAAATGGGGAAGAGAGATGCTGTAATGCACAAGAACACCCACTTCATTCTCCCCTCCTTCTTCTCTGAGGCCCTCTTTTCTGCACTTAGTCCACCAAACAGCCTTCCACTTGTTAAGTCATGCTGACTGGATCTTGGACTTATTGCTCAGCTATGCAATAGAGCAGAGGATTATCCAAGCACTACAACAAAGATCTGGAATTCTACTTTCTTCATTCACCGGCTTCGCTGACAGAGAGAAACTAAGCTCTTTCATCCTTTTAAACTATTTTTCTATATCTGTTTTTTGTGTAACTACTCTTCAGCATGACCTTGTTATCAGAGGACCAGTCTGCAAGGCCCCAGCCCTGCATGCTCTCAGAACCGGGTAAACATATTACCACGTCTTTGCAAGAGTCTACGACGGACTACCCCTGTTCCAAAGAAGACTACATAAACAGTGGCGACAGTGATGTATTTGGAGTTGTGGAGCCGCCCAGACGCTCTCTGGGTCGTCTTATCCTCCACAGCCTGGTGATGTTTGGTCGGGAGTTCTGCTACGCTGTTGAAGCAGCTTTTGTGACACCGGTGCTGCTGAGTGTGGGTCTACCTCGCAGTTTGTACAGCCTCGTGTGGTTGATCAGCCCCATCCTTGGGTTTCTGCTGCAACCCATTATCGGCTCGGCCAGCGACTACTGTCGCTCGCCCTGGGGACGGCGGAGGCCCTACATCCTGGTCCTTGGCATCATGATGCTGATAGGGATGAGCATGTTCCTGAATGGAGATGCTTTCATTTCAGGTGAGGGATGGGGATGTATGGTGGATTTGATTTGTCTCCTGAGTACAGACATCTGCTGTTAATCATAGCTGAAAGTTTTTTAACCAGTCCAACTCCTATCTTTCCTGCTCTGAGATTTTTTAGCTTAAGTCTAAACAAAAAACAAAACAAAAAAACATACACTCCTGTTTTAAAGTTGTGATTGAAGGTGGATGTTTTACCACCGTAAGCTGACCTGAGCTGATGTCCCCTGAATCAGATGTATTATCAGACAGAGTAGAGAGAATGTCATCTAATTTAAATAGAGATAGAGAGACTTTGTTTTGATTAGAATCAGTCAGGCTCCAGTTCAGTTTCATAGAACTGGTGACCTCACTTTTCCTTTAAAAAGAAATTGATTTTATTTATTTTAAGACAGCCCACTTGAGCTTTTTTTCTGAGAAAGTTTCTCAAGTTGCCGAGTCTGACAGCTCTTCTTTCCTGCTTTTTACAAGATCATTGAGGGTTTACCTCTACAGCTCAAACATTGATTCAGTACCAGAGAAAAATCACCTCAGTGGTTAAAAACAAGGGGTCAGAGTCAATTTATCACTTCACCTTTTTCAATCCTCATGTTATAAACCCACATTTGTCTACCCTTCTTGTTTTGACCTTATATACATAAGCAAGCCATTGTATACCTATCTATCTAAGACATCTCTCCTCAGTTTAGTTCTACTAGATTTTTTAAAGTAATGGTAGTGATAAATATAAATAAGTTTAAATTTCTTTTTTTTCAAGATTTATAACCTCCCCAAAAAAAGAGATTCTAATTTTGAGTAGGCAAAAGGCTCAATTTTGTACCTTTAAACAGTTGGGTGTAAAACAACAACTACAAATGTGTGACAGGGCCAGGGGGTGAAATATTCAAAATATTCTGAAAATCCCAATACATGTTTTAATTATCCCCAAGCATAAATGTATAATTGAGTTATACAAATATAGAATAGAGTAGATTTGAAAAACTTTTATAGTCATATAAACTGAGTGATGAAATATCATTGTTAATTAATTTCCATAAATTATCCAGTTCCTGATATGAACCATTACTGATGTTGTTTGGATAAACTAATTAAACCAGCATTTCACTCAGGCTTATAGTAAATGCCTCTCTAATTGCCTACCATCATGTTTTACTTCTGTGTGTTTTGTTCTTACTGTTGCGGGAGAAAAAAAACAAAAAAACATTTGAAATGTGGTTTGCTGGTTTGTTATTTTCGGGTTTTAATCTTACTTCTTCCATTTATTTAAAGACTGGAGAACCATTTGAAACTTGAGTCTTTATTTGTTTACACTAATGAGCTTTATTTTTTTCACTAAAAAGTATTTTTGATTAAAAGGTTGGGAATTCAGATTTGTTTTGATCTGTTTTCTAAAAAAGAAATGTCTTTTTTGTTGCCTTTCAGACACTCTTAGAGTGTTGTATTGATTTAGTTCACAACATGGTCAAAATTCCTTTCAGTCACAATGTTGTTCTCTTAATTGTATCTGCGCAGAGTAATCTTAAAAACCCAGTTTTCCTTTTTATTTAAACACATCTTGTTCTTTAAGGCCTTGGGTTGGGTTTACAGGTGACTTTAAGGGATTAAGAAGTTAATGGGGAGTGTAAAGCAAAGACAGGCAAATTAACTGAGCACTCTGAGTTCCCTCTTTGCTAAAATTACAAAAAGTTTGAGGTTGGTAACTATACCTCAGATACAGATTTCTGTAAGAATAATAGGCCAGTTGTTAGCTGGTTCTTTTTAGGAAGTTATGTAAAAAAATTAGGTTTCCCTATTGCTTGTTTTTTGTGAAATTTGCCCAAAGATTTCCCAAATCTTGTGCAGAATTAATTCCCAGTCCAGATATGTTCATAAAATATGTGGTATGTTTTTCCCAACTTCTCATAAGCATAAATGTTTTCACAAAGAGAATGAAGGTGTCATACATCTTAAAACCTATGTTTAGATATACTCAGGTCATTGTATTTAGTTCAGATATTTTTAAAAGTAGATAATGAAATGTAGCCTAGATTTAATTAAATAAAAAAAAAAAACAAAGAAAACAACAATGAAAATGTTCTTTAATCTAACTGTAACAGCAGATTCTAACTTTAGCATAATTATCAGCTCAAGGTTCACCAGTGGATGTATTCTCATGGCGCTTACAAGTAGTTGGATCTTGTCTGTATCAGTCATTTTATTGCAAAATGGTTCCAAATATACTTAAAAAAAATGTATATGTAAAATGTTCTCTGTGGTTGCTTATATAAAACATTTAGCCATCAACCGTTATGCACCCTTTGGTGATTCCCAAAAAGTTTTTCACAACAAACATGCAAGAACGCAAATGCGTGCTGCATTTACTCAGACATTTGGACAAACATTTTTAACGAGGCGTCTCAGAGGTGAAAAGCCATCGGAGTTTGCTTTGTCATAAGCAGTGCTGAGGAAACCTGAGAGTTCAAGGATGAAAACATTAAACTTGGCTGAGATTAAACACTATAGCCAGTCCTTACACATGTTATCAAAAGCTGTTTAACCAGAGAACAACAGAAGGTGCTGCAGTCACAACAACAGGGGAAATTGCTTTAGACACAGTTGTACATGTTCTAAAAGAAGCAGATAATGCTTGTTACACGGCTACTAGGGCTGTTTGTGTTGTCATTCTGTCCTAGTTTTACACACTGTTATGGGGATTCATTGGGACCTGCTGCAATCAAATACTACAGACTAGCAGCCACTGAGTGTCCATCTTTTCTTTTAGTCGATATTTTTTTCTGAAAATGTATTGTAGTAAATGGGCAGTATTGTGTATTTATCTTTCTGCCCATATTGGTATTTGTTTATTATTAGTTATAGTTTAGTCTATTATATTATAGTCTAATATTTCTCTTTATAGACTCAGACTGCATGCATCGACAGATCCCAACTGCATCTCATTTACATATTTTCTAATTTATATCTTCTATAAAAGCCATCCATTTTTCTTCTTTAAGTTTAATATTCAACTTTTCCTCTAAGGGTGTGTGATATTTTATATTTTGCTTCTGAAGGTGTTTTATATTCTTTAAATATGGTTTTTATGGATGCTTACATTATTTTTATTATATATAAAACCTTAATAAGTATTATAAAGGCTATGATATAGATTTTGATGCTTAATATTGTCATTTTTTTGTCTTCACAATAAATACAAAGAAAAATGCCAATCCCTAACTCTTAGAACTTTGTTGATATAAGTTTTTTGTGTGAAAAAGATAACCAAACATTAAACAACTTAGTAAACTGTTCAATTTTGAGTGATGAGCTGCTTCCTGTGTTTCTTTCAGCACTGGTCAGCAACAGGTCATTAAGGAGCATTTGGGCCATCGTCGTGGTGATGTTCGGGGTGGTGTTGTTTGACTTTGCTGCAGATTTCATCGACGGGCCCATCAAGGCCTACCTGTTTGACGTATGCTCTCATTCTGACAAGGAGAGGGGTCTGCACTATCATGCTCTGTTTACAGGTATGCCTCATGTAGACACACAGAGCTTTACTTTGTCACTCACTACTTTGGAGATTTCAATGTTACCTACATATTATCCAACAAGATAAGTTGTGGCATCTGCTTTTTTACCTTCACTGTTATGGAAGTGTGTTCTGTGATACCTTCTTGGGTTATTTTAGCCTCCTGCATTACTCATGCAACTCCGGTGGTGAATTGAGCCGTTTGAGCATTCATGGCAGCGATTCAGGAGAATTTGCTTTGGATCTGTGCTGTGACTGAGTAGGTGGAGCAGAAGTGACTGATGAATATTTATAAGATTTTTTTTTTTCCAACAAATGGAGCTAACATGTAAACACATAAAATGGCAAGTCAAACTGTGGGTGAGCTGTCCAGCTGATTTCATGGAAAGCAAATGGCTAAAGCGATTAAATTGACATCGAGTAAAGTACATTTTGTGTTGAAGGACAATATAACAGCTTTTTTAAGGAAATAATGTCTGTGAATTTGCTATCTTTGACTTTTAAAGCGAAAATTCAAATTTTATTTTGCGCTGCCAAAGTAGATTGCCTATATTTACTGGCCATATATCTTTTAGGATTTTTTTTTCTTTTTTTGCTTCCACTTCGGAACAATTTAATTATTAATTACATAAAGTAAAATAAACTTGTTAAGAATTAAGTAAAAGCATAATACTATAAAAACTAATATAATTTGAATTGTTTAAACAAACAGTAAGAAGTATCCTTATATGATTTGGGTTAAGTTTTTGTATAACCTATTGAACAATAGAGTGCAGTTTGGTTGAAATAAGAGATAAATATTTGGATGAGATCACAAATCTTAAAGTGGGATAATTCATTCTCGCATACATTGTAGAACCTGGACTTGTTTCTGTTTTCACACTAAATCTGGGAAGCACCAAAACATCCCAAAAGAAACCTAAAAAAAAAAGAAAAAAAAAGAAAAAATAAAACATGATCAAGAAAATAGCCATGCTCTAAATGCCAGGGGGTAAAATGATGTGTTTGGTGTGAGCGTCAGTGAAGCGTTCAGCTGCCAGCAGGCACCGGCTGGTGTGAGCATGCGAGTCAGGCAGTAATCTGGCCCTGAGCTCGTCATGTGCTAGAGTCATGGGTATAAGCTGGGAGGAACACAGGCCAAGCACATGACTCTCGAGACCCTGCGTTGCCACTGCTGGAATGTAAGATTTGAGGAAGAAAGGGCAAAATGATGATTTTTTTATGTTTAGTTTGATTTTATTTCCATATTCAGGAGTGTCACACTTCTATTGTTGCCCTTGTGCAGAAGTGGGCAGACATCTTTTAATTATCTTTAGAGCTGGGGTTCTAAAGACCACATTAATCAAAGCAGATAAATGATTACTGGCACAAGCTGGGTGTTACCAAAAGCTCCAGACACAGTCGCTTCGAATGAGACACAATACTGGGATGGGTTAAACAGTAATTAGTTTCCATCATTACAGCAGTGAGAAATTATCACAAAATGTAGTTATTTTAAGATACTCAATAAAACACATTGCGTTGGGAATAAGCATGAAAAATGTCTGTAAAGTTTTGTTGTAATGCTTGAAGTGGAACTGAAATAGAAAATATGTAGAAATAATCAATTTGTTTTGGAAAAACACCCTAGAATCAATTCATCAATTCATCAAGAATCAAGAATTTAAGACACATTTAAATAACATGTTTGTTTTTTTTTTTTTGTTTTTTTTTAGAGTGGTATCATAAATATATAAAGTGCCTTGCAAAAGTATTCAGCCCCCTTGAACTTTTTGACCTTTTGTCAAATTTCAGGTTTTAAACATTAAGATAAGAATTGTAATTCTTTGTGAAGAATCAAGAAGAAGTGGGACACAATCATGACATGGAACGAAAGTTTTTGGACATTTGTTTTTTTAACAAATAAAAAAAAAAACTGAAGAGTGCGGCGCGCAAAATGAATCGGCCCCTTCATTCTTGAGACACAAACTGTTACGACCCGGCTTGAGTGGTCGCAACAAAAACTGGGGGGACATGGAAACAGGCAGTACTTTAAGCCTATAAAAGGCATTTATTTAGCAGAATCAAAAGAATGAACTAAATGTAGGCATCAGACGGCAGCTTGGATGGGGCGATCACGCCTGGTCCCTCCACACCAGGAAGTCGGGACCCCAACCTGGTCCGAACTGGACTGCTGTCTGCGGCGTGCTTGCTTCAACCAGGAGACGCGCCTCTCAAGCAGGGAACACACATGCTCTAAATGGAACGGCGCTCCTTAAGTATCAACCAGGTGGCCGCATAATGGAAGCGCCTCCCACCTAGAGGACCTTAATTGATAGTGTTAATTTAGGCAGTTAACACATATGCTCACCCGACAGCACAGCAGGGCTGTCACACCCCCGCCCATAAAAAAAAGCAGGTTCTATATGGAACCCTGCTCCAAATTCACCAACCGTGTAGTAAACCCGGCCACCCTTAACGTATTTCTCTTACCCACAATGTATTCGAATTCGTTTAATGTACAGATTTCTTCCTCTGCTCGTTCTCTAGGCCAGCAACTGGTTTACTCAGAAGCTTCTTAAAGGCACATAGAAAAGAAACAGGGACAAAACAAGCACAAAAAAACACCACATGCTAAAAAAGTGGAGCGCTAGATAACGCATCAGCTATGATGTTGTCTTTTCCTTTAATGTAATGAATATCCAGATTGTAGGACTGCAGGAACAATGACCAGCGAATCAAAAGCTGATTTGGACATTTCAGGGAAGACAGGAACGTCAACGGATTATGATTTGTAAACACCACGATGTTAGCGCCACACAAACATATGGATGAAGGTGCTCTGGTCAGATGAAACCAAAATCGAACTTTTTGGCAAAAATGCAAAATGTTATGTTTGGTGTAAAAGCAGCAAAGCTCATCACCCTGAACACGCCGTCTCCACTGTCAAAAGTGGTGGTGGCAGCATCATGGTTTGGGCTTGCTTTTCTTCAGCAGGGACATTGAAGATTGTTCACATTGATGGGAAGTCTGCAAAAGACCTGAGACTGGGACAGAGATTTATCTTCAACAAGACGATGATCCAAAACATAAAGCAAAATCCACAATGGAATAGTTCATAAATGAATATATCAGGATGTTAGAATGGCCAAGGCAAAGTCCAGACCTGAATCCAATCGGGAATCTGTGGAAAGACATGAAAACTGCTTTTCATAAATGCTCTCCATCCAACCTCTCTGAGCTC
This sequence comes from Cyprinodon variegatus, assembly GCF_000732505.1. Taxonomy (NCBI): domain Eukaryota; kingdom Metazoa; phylum Chordata; class Actinopteri; order Cyprinodontiformes; family Cyprinodontidae; genus Cyprinodon; species Cyprinodon variegatus. The sequence goes on from NW_015150687.1 coordinate 38,477, forward strand.
CAGTAGTTTTGCAAGTAAGAATGGGAAAAAAAAAATTCAGTCTCTCAATGTGCAAAACTGATAGAGACCCCAAGCAACTTGCAGCCGTAATCGCAGCAAAAAGTTGCGCTATAAGGTATTAACTGCTGAGGGCTGAATCATTTCCCACACGCAATTCTTCATTTTATTGGTTATAAAGTTTAAAATATCCAATCAATTTTGTTCCACCTCATGATTGTTTCCAACTTGTTGTTGATTCTGCACACAAATTACTTGTCATGATGTTTTTAAGGGATCTGACCCACATGCAGGAAACCACTCACCAGAGTAAAAGTTTAACAGGTTTATTAGATGTCCAAGATGGGTAGGATTCAGGTGAACTCAGAGAGCTGGTGAACCGGAACTGGAAGTAAGAAGGGAGGTTCACAGAGGTTAGTTCAGGGTCCATGGGAACTTTGAACAACGTCTTGCAAAACAGAGATAAACGGGACTCAAATTATGCGGAGAAAGTTTTCTTCCCAGAATCCAGTCAGTGTGGGTTTTTCCAGAGAAAGAGGGGCTTGTTGGAGGGCAGACAGGTTTTGGTTAGGTTGGTTCCTGAGGAGCAATTGAGCAGACTGCCGCTTAGATTTCCAGGAGTACTTGAACGGGACCTGTGGAGATAAATCCCCTGCTCAGTGTGAAGTTAAAACAAATCCTTCCATGGGGGAGAAGGCCAAAAAATCCAGTATGCAGGATGACCTACTGCCGAAAGACAAAAGACAAAAACAACGTTAGAACTCAGCGAAACAAAGACTCAGTTAGACTCAGCTAAACTCAGCTTGGCTAGAGTACCCCAAACTGGCAAACACTCTGGGGTCGAGGTAGTGACAGTCCGCCGCTCAAATACTGCTCAGTGATGAGCCAACCAGCCGCAGGTGTGCAGGAGGACCAACAAGGACAGGGTACCACCTGGTGGTGGGGGGAGAGAAGAAAACCAAAAACACAACCCACACAAACTGGATTCCTAAAATTATTATTTTATATCTTTATGTTTAAAGCCTGAAATGTGTCAAAAGGTAGAAAAGTGCAAGGTGGACCGAATACATTCGCAAGACACAGTAAGTGTGAAGTTAAATATAGCTACTTAAAATAAATTTTCCTTCATGGTTATCATCTTTGCTTGAGAAAAAATGCTTCACTTTTTAGAGTTTTCAACATAGCCATATTTTGGATGAATGCTTATAAACTTCTAACTTGCTTAAACGAGGTTGGTTTTTAAACCCAAAAAGTTTTTACAAAACAAAACTCTTAAACAGGTTTTGAACATATTTAGCCAACATTTCTGGATTGAAAATGTTTCTGATCTAATATAATGATTTGGTTTTTTCATTAGATGTATTTTAAGTAAATCAGTATCATTTACAGAAATAAAGACTTTAAAACTTCACTGTTTGTAATTAATTTAGATAACATTTTCCACGTAGAGAATTGATTTTTAAATTGAAATTTTTATTTCTAATTAACCAAATATCACTGTAATTAATTTACTAAATGAGAATTTACCAAAAATTGTTAAATTATATCCTTACATGATTTTCTTATTATTAATTGGTATTATTAGTATTATATATATTATGTTTGGCCTACCTTTAATACTGTCATAACAAACATGTATAATCTTCTTAGAAAACAACAACAAAAAAATCTATGTTGACTTTATATATTATTATTATTATATAAGTGTTGACCAGCATTGGAATGTTTTTGATGTTTAAACAATTTGATAATAAGCTCTAAATATTTTAAGTTAGAAGGTCAAATCTTTAACCATCATAATTAATTTGGGAAATATTGCTTATAATTCCACTCAGGAAAAGAAACACATGTTGGCAGAATTAAAATTTTTCTTTGAATTTAAATCTTTCAAGAGTAGGAATGATATTGGGGGGAGTTTTATGCATTGCCAATTTCATTCAGGCAGTCGGTTTGACCTAGGCCTTTTTTAAACATACAAAACACAGCTCCCCTATTCCCTTTCAGCATATACCGCCGCCTGCTTGAAACTGCCTCTGTTCAGCCCTTCCATAGCCAGCATCCAATTATGGTCTCCAAGGTCAGAGGTTGTTTCCTCATGCTTTGGCTTGGCTTGTTGGAAGGCATGTCCAGCTGGTGAAAATGCTCCTCATTTCATGACACATTGACCCATATGGACAAGTAGCATTGAGGATGAGAATGCCAAACTCAGCCTTATAATCTGATGAATAGTTCAACATTTACAAGTTACTTTTAGTCAGAAAGATAGCAAGGAGAATAACATTTCTCGGAGATGCCTTAGAAATTATTGTGGGATACAGTTTTCAGACTAACTGATGTGAAAGGATAGCATTGATGATTGCATCACTTAGAAAAGGTGTTATGAGCTGCTTTTAGAGAAATTTGACCCAATTTGACCTCATCCAACAGGTTCTGTTTAAGTTCTTATATGTTTGACTGGTGACATTGAACCAAAGGAATGTAGATAATCATAGTCGATTTATAGTTGAACACAGGTTTACTCATCTCTTCACATCTATAATATCTTTAGGCCAGGGTAATTTGGATTTGGATAGCCTTCTTCGCTAAATAAACAAAACTATCTTTGAAATTACTTTTTGTCTTTACTGAGGTTATCTTTTCCAAATCCAGTTTGATCATCTGAGACATTTAAGTGTGACAAAAAATATCTGTAGTGCAGCAAATCAGTTTTCAAATACTTCTTTGACACATACGGTTCAACTCTAACAAGAAAAAATAAATGAGGCAGAGGAAAATATGAAGCGGACCATAAAAAGGGAAGGTGTCAGAGGATGATATGAGCTGACAGGGAAGGAGTGGAACACATCAGCTAAATACACACAGAGGAGGGGGGCTGTAATTGCAAACAGGTGCGTCTAATTAAACAGGAGCAAGCTCCTGAAGTGGGCAACAAAAAGAAGCTTCCTCTCTGCTTACATTTAGTAAAATATCAGAACATGTGTGCAGGGTAATGCAGCAGATCTCATTAATATGGTCTTCTTAATCCAAGTCTGGTGATTTAATTTACAAGCTTGATAGAACACATATTAAAAAGTTAAAATGTTTTTCTGTGTTAAATCGATGTAACACATTTGCTCTAAACAAAAAAGTAATTTATACGCTTGAGAAACTCACTTGACAGATCAAGAACACATTATGTAATTAAACTGTCATATTTTAAGATAAAAATAGAATGAGCGAGGGTTTATTTACCTTCTTTTCCACAGTGTTCACCTCTATAATCCTACCTTGCTGAAGAACTGAGCAATAGCTTTGGTCCAAGTCCTGGTGGTGACCCACTCTGACTATAATTGCTCAGGCATTTTTTGGAATTTTACAATTTTTCACTTTATCTAGTTGCTTTTTAATGATTTATCCCAGAAAGAAATTTCTCATTCATAGACTGAATATTTAAATATTTTTATATCTTTTCTTGTTCGCATCTGTTGCATTATAAATCATGTTTTACTGAATGACCCAGATTTCTGTACCGCACTCTGGCTATGGGAAAAGCTTTAAAAAGAAATTATACAATGGACATTACCTGTAAAAAGATCCCTCGCATGAATTCTCCAGAATGTTATTTAACTTATTTCTTATCCTTATTTCTGTTTTATTGCAAATCAGAACTCAATCATAGTTTCATTTAGTCTTGGGATTGCTTTTTGATAGTTGTTTATTAAGTTTCCTCTGGACAGTATTAAATTTTTCCTTTTTTTATGCTGCTTTTTCTACCTTTTCCAATATACTCTATGGTGGGGTGATTAAGGGGGAAAAAAAGCTCACAGTTACACCTGAAAGTGAAACTATTGAAATTTGTATTGATGATACAGAAAATTGAGGGAGATCATAAAATTGGGAGGAGATCAGTCGTACTGTCAAGCAGAAGCAACTAAAGTGTTAATCCTAAGTGGTTGATTTTGAAGCTGCCAGTTATTTAAATGTAGAAAAATGGCTTCATCTTCCCTGAACTGGCTAAAGAAGGAACTGCACTTAATAACTCAGACATCTGATCAGCGTAAACTTTTGTATGTGATCCAGTCTGAGTGATGCACGTATGTGATCAAGTGAAAAGTCTTTTTTTCCAGCTTCGCCTCAGAAAACTGCATTTTCTCTCTGCAAACCAACATGCATTAAGAAAACAACAAAAGGTGTTGACTTTACAGTGCAACAGCTAATTACCACGATCAAGACTTGCCGTTCAACCCATAAAAGTTCAACATTTTTCTCCTGAAATGCCCATTAAATTAGCTGTCAGACCTTTATTTAACTTCATCTCTACAGGAAAGGCTGAAGGAAGAGTAAATAATGAAAGTGTTGAAGTAGCGACAGATGTGACATTTAAGAAAATACATACCATATGTGTTTTTTTCATAGCAGTCTCTGTATTTATTCTTGTTAATTACAATTAGATGACGTCTAAAAAAAAAAAAAGGTTTCTTGAGGTTTTTTTTTTTTTCTTTAAACTCAAATGTCTGTTTTTGTAGCTATATTCCAGCAGCTGCAACACTGGCAGTAAACAAATCTGCCTTTTTTTCTGATAAAAATTTCTCAAAACTAGTTTGTCAATAAATGAATAAAAAAAAAAAAAGGGAAAAAACCCACAAACACACTAATCTGTTGTCAAAATGACAAAAATCAAAAATTCCTTTATTATATAATCAGAGAGCTCATGTACACCAGCATGATGCTAGTTTATTTTAGGTTAAAGTAAATGTTTTGTTACAAAAATGGCTCTAAAAGGCTTAAATGTCACGTATTATATAACCTAGCAGTAAAATATTGGTTTATTCAACTATTTCCATTTGCTTGTGTTCTGAGCAACGTTCTTTTTTTAAAGTAAACTTGTAAAATATGTCTGCAGAAAAGGAAAATAACCTTTTGCTGGTAGATAATATTCATCTGAGTCATGAGAGTCATGAGAGTAAAAGGCTGAGCAGAATATAGAAAATTAGTTGCTATAAATGTACTTTCTAAAAGTACAAAACAACCTCCTCATGGATACAATTTGTTCCATTTCAGGCAAAAAAAAAAAAAAAGGAAAGAAAAGAAAAGAAAAGAAAAGAAGGAAAATGACCAAAGTGCAAAATGTTGAAAGGGGTTATATGATCCAACTGTATGCTATCTTAAATTAAACTGAGTGCAACCACACAAAAATGTTATTTTGTTTTCATTACCGTTTCCTCTAATTCTATATTCTATTAAGAGAATTAACCATAATCTGCACTTCTTTCTCTCCAAATGTTTTGATTGCCAATGAAGCTTAAGGACAGCTGATGCTTTGAGACCCTGTATGTATTAGATACCAGGTCATTTTGCAGCTTTGCCATTTTCCCCTTTGGTGGTATTAGTTTCTTTCTATAATGATGGTTTTTTCAAATGCCTTGGAGCCTGTGAAGAGACACCAGGCTTTGATTGAAAAACTGTGCATTCATTAGCAAAACTGCAGCAAGTTGTTCTAGCTTCATCTGCCCTTTCTGCTGATTTTACACATGGAAAAACTTTTTCTATTCCAAGAACTTACAACTCAGAAGTTTTCTAATTGAAGTATTACTGGAGTTTCCTCAGCTCTGTCTAATCTCATGCCCTGGAGCAGTTAGAAGTCAAATGGCATGATGGCTATGCAAATTCACAAAAAATAAAGAAAATTTCATACTTAGTTTTCTCTGTATTTTTTTTTCATCTCCAGTAAGAAGTGGCAGTCTTCCACAAAGGGGCATATTGTTCCTAACATATGTGAAATTGTACCCACTGTGACAGCTGGTGATTTAAAGCAATTTTCTATGATAGAGAAATGTGGATTTATGACAGTAAATAATATCTGTTGGATATGTATTTTAGTTTCCTTTGAACCTGTCCCATTACAGAAAAAAATAGCCAAGATAATGATCAGATCTACGATACTGGGAAATGGGTTGAAATATGTGAGATTTTATCATTTTATGATTATGTATAAGTAGTTTATGAAATCAATCTCTGAAACAAAATGGTTTTCATATATACAATTTTAAAAAAGGGTTTATGTATGTAGTGTTAAGAAAAAAGTAAGTCAAGGGTAAAATAACATTTGTGAAGGAAATAAGGGTCCATATTAGTAAATTGTTAAATTAATCCACAGCTTAGAGTTCAACATCAGAGAGCAGTTTAGCAATAAGACTTTGGAAAACATTTTCTAGAGTGCAGATTGTATTTAGCCTATTTGTGGTATAGACAAAAAAATAGAATAAAGAAAAAAAAACAATAGCACAAAATACCTATTACACATCAGATGTGATTTTTTTTTTATTAGAATCAACAAAAGCAGTGCCTCCTTTTGTCTTTACTCTTCAGAGTTAAAATGCATGTTTCAGGAATTAGGTAAACAGTTTAAGAAAAAAAGGACTGCCATTGTTTTCTTGAAATGGTCAGCATATGCTTTTTTTTTTATTCTAAGAAAATGTTTCATTGCACCTCCTTCTAGGGCTGGATGATATGGCCTAAAGGTTTTTTTTTCCTTCGATTTATGATTCACCCCCCAACCCCCAGAGTAATAATGCATCTACAGAAACACAGGGGAGCCAAAAATGCGGCGTTATAAAAACAAAAACAACGATTTACATTTTTTAAAATCACCTGCAACAAAGAATTAATTCATTGGATCGATTATTTTTGCCCAGGCCTACCTCCTACTGACGCACATAAACCACTACAGTTCTTTTGACTGGAATACAAAAATGTATACACTGCATTTTTTCACAGTAGCCTGAAAGAAAAACATCAGTTTAAGAAAAAAAAGGTTTTGAAATATAACTGTCCTGCTCAAGTTGGGAATGACAAAGCTTCACTGCCTTCTCTACCTAGAAAGACTTGACAGTAAAGAAAACCTGTTTAGAAGAACTCAGGTCATGTGCCACTTTTTCTTTAAGTTGTTAATCTGAGAATTGCAAACAAGTTCCTGGATGAAAGATCTTTAGATGCTTACTTGTTTAATACTGAAGATGTTGCCCAACAGGAATACAAATTACCAGTGTTGAAACTCCTCTGAAAGAATGCGTACTATAACTTATTTTAAGAATACACTTTAAGAAGCTGCACACTATGAATTATAAAGAATCATTCATTTGACATCATTTGCGCTAATGCACTAAAAAGAGACATACAGATACAAACCCTTTATAATATACAATGATCATTAAGTAGTGAAACAGTTTAAATGAGGCCTGCAGTAATGGAGAGTACAACATGCTCCCCATAACAAACTAGTGATAAAAGCAATGAAATCAGTAGAGGTGCAGCTAAAGTGTTATATAAATCCCACATTTAGATTAACGGTTTGTGAGAGGCATGAGATAAAGCCAGCTGGAAGGCATCAGAATAAAACACAAGCATTAAAATGTTCCTCCAGGTTAATGGTGCACTTAACCTTGCTTTTGACCTGTGTGTGCCGTGGTGAGTACACGTCTCTCTGCTTGGCGCCAAAAATTGCTGCCACTCCAACTGACATGACTATAACTAGTGATCATTTGCATGAAGGAGTTTCTTTTGTGTGTATTAGTGCTGCTGGAGATTTTATTTTTAGCTAACTCACATCTCATGCAGAGCATTTCTTTTTCTTATCTCCATCTGTCTGTATTCAGGACTGGGTGGAGCGTGTGGTTATTTGGTTGGAGCTATGGACTGGGGCCACTCAGCCTTAGGTCGTCTGTTGGGCTCCGAGTACCAAGTCATCTTCTTCTTCTCTGCAATCACCTGGGGCTTTTTCCTCACCGTGCACCTGTTTAGCATTCCAGAGACACCTCTTTCCAAGGAGCCTTCAGTGTCTGATTCCTCGTCTCCCAGTGCTCTCCGTTTACTGGGCTCCCATAGCAATGGTTACGGAGCCCTTGGTAAAGAGCCAACCTCTCCTGCTGTACAAATATCTGCCTCAGACCTCAGGCCAAGATCCTTTTCAACTTTGGGCGAAAGGCCGAGATCTTATTCAGCTCTGGGCGAAAGGCCGAGATCCTTCTCAGCTCTGGGAGAAGCTAACTCTGTGACATCAAGCGCCAAGCAGCCAAACAAGGTAGGCGATTTCTTGGTTCCAGCTAAGGTCACAACTGAGTTTTACTTTTTTAAGATAGTCCATTTTATTTTATATGCTAAGAAAACTGAGTCCCACAAAAGTGTTTGATGTGTGTCGATAACATCTAAGATTTAAATAATTACTGGTATGTTCTGGGTTTTGCTTTAAAGGAAATGTCTGGTCACATTCAGAATAGAAACTTCTGAAAGCACTTTAAGTATGATATATTTACATACTTTTCAATAAATGATAAGTGTTTTTAATTAAGAATAATTCAAAGGGCACTACTGCCATCTACTGGTTTGTAACTTCATGGTGCGGTATTGGCTGTTGAGCAAGTCCCAATGCTGTATCTGGTGTTTGTCACAACGCACTATTATCCATGATGGTGACAACCAGTGCACTATGCGAATCAGAGAGTTACAGATTAATATCTGTGCTGCATCATGAATCAGAAACTTGAAATAACAAATGTTTTTTAAATTTTCAATTCAATTCAATTCAGTTTATTTATATAGCGCCAATTCACAACACAAGTCATCTCAAGGCACTTTACAGTTCAACCAGATCATACAGTCAAATTGATTCAAAGTTTTCTATCTAAAGAAAACCAGTTGATTGCATTGACTCAAATACAATCCCTCACACCAAGCATGCTTGTAGCGACAGTGGAGAGGAAAAGCCGACGTATCACAACATCCAACTGCCATGCATGTGGGCACTGTCAGTTTAACTATAGCTCTCGTGAATGTCAATGGTGAAGTCCTTTCATAATCTTAAATAATTGTTTTTGATTGCAGATATATCTAGTAATTCCAATTGATTTTGCTTGTAAAGCCGAGAGAATGGAACTAGGCTTGCCGCACTGTGACATTACTGGAGGAATATGTCAGGAGTGAGGTGTTACTATATTTGGGCAAAAATTGCCATTCCCGGACTCAGTGACTCAGTCATGACGAAATATATAGTTTTGATTTTTTTACTAATTAACACTAAATTCATCAAATCACTCCCGACGTATTATTTTTAGATATAGATAATGATCCATTAGTTATTCCTTAACAGGTGAAATTTGAACATGGTCTGCCAGATCTCTTTGTGTTTTTTTACTTATTGGATTTAAACATGCAGTTTGCTGCCAATGATTTTACTAAGAACATCAATCCTATATATATATTAACGTTAATTGTTTTTGACAAACATCTTAACATTAGATTGTTATGATTTATGTGATAAAGAAAAAAACTTCACTTTAAAAATCTCATATTTTTTATAGCTGTTTTTGATCCAAGCTAATGCACTAAAAGGCAACAAACTGCCCTGAAATAACAGGATGTTGCAGAACATTTCCAGTGACCACACATCTCACCCCTCTAACCTTTATATATTGGTTCTTGTCATTGATTCTAAAAAACACACACTATTCTGTTTCTTGAAAACTTGCCAGAAGGAGTCAGTTGTGGCTGAGAGACTTGGAAGAGGTTAGTATTGATCTTGGATCATTGTTTGTGCAGGAGCAGAAGAAGATGACTTTCAGGTCCCTGATGAAAGCTTTCATCAACATGCCAAGCCACTATCGTTGTCTATGCATCAGTCACCTGCTGGGATGGGCAGCCTTTCTCTGCAACATGCTCTTCTTTACTGATTTCATGGGACAGGTTAGTTTGAGTCAATATCTGTACTTTTTAAGGCAGCTATTTTGGAGAAAGAAAATCAAAACCGCTTTATGAAGAAAGTCCAGGAAAAGTGTGGCAGTTAGCAAAAAAGTGTTCATAGCATGGACATTTTTGGTTAATGTTATTCCAAATGCATTTTACTTTTTTTTTTATTATTATTATTATCAATAATTAGGGTATAATGATCTGTCTGCACACAGGCTGCTAAACTAATTAAGAGCATAAATAAATGGACTTCTTCAGCAAAACATCTCATTGCTGCCCCTTTATTTTAAAAGCTGCTAAATTCATTAATAACCAAACAGCTGACAATGATAAGCAACCCCCTCTACTACTTAATAAAACAGATGTTTAAGAGCTTTAGATTTTGCTTCTTTAAGTTGTGTAGATATATTCAATCATAGATACATCACTGTGTTAAATATGCCAAAAAACAGTTTATGTCAAATTACAATGTTACTCTTTTTTATAGCTTTTATATTTTGTGTTTGGGGAGTGGCGGCGTAGTGGTTAGGGCATAGAGCTTAGAATCCTGAGGTGCTCAGGTCAAACCCCACTCCCACAGACTGCCACTCTGGCTCCCTAAGCAAGACCCTTAACTCCGCACTGCTCCCCGGGTGCCGCACAATGGCAGCCCACTGCTCGCCAAGGAGAAGGGTTGAATGCAGAGGTAAATTTCTCCAATGTAATATCAATAAAGTACAATTATTATTTTATTAGAATATTTACCAAAAATCTTCCTATATCTATATATACAAATGGAATTTCAAAGACTGATTACCACCAAAATTTGGAATTTATTTCTGTTTCAAAAATTAAATAAATACAAATTCCTGTATTGTTCAACATAAGAAAAATTAGTGAGTGTGACAAAACAAGTGGAGATAAGACATAAAAACTTATACACAGATGCTATTGAAATAGTTTTAAAGTTAACCTTTACAGTAGAGGGAAAATAAAATGTTGTATTTGATATGTTTTTCTCTAGCCAAAACATTTAAAGCGATATCATGCGCTCAGTTGTCAACTTTTCTTACACATTTAATATTCAATATAATAAGTAATTGAACCTATTTCATGCATCACTAAACTGAACAGTGTGTTTTTCCAAATCAATGCACTTCTCTGCAGATATTTATAACTGCAATTCTTCTCCCTTCTTGTCATGCTTATCTAGTTTTGTTCCGCGGTCTGTCTGCACACAGCCTGCTAAACTACTTAAGAGCATAAAAAATGGACTTCATCAGCAAAACCTTCATTAGTGGGACCATCTTATTACTGCCCCTTTATTTCAACTACTGTTAAATTCATAAACAACCAAGCAGCTGGCAATAATAAACAACCCTCTCTACTACTTAATCAACGGGACGTTTAAAAACTTTATATGTTGTTCCTTTAAGTTGTTTAGATATATGCAATGACAGGTACCTTGCTGTGTTAAATATGTCAAACAACAGTTTATGTCAAATTGCAATGATACACTTTTTAATAGCTTTTATATTCAAAATTGTTTCAAAATTGTTTCTTGTTTGTTTTTTTTAAGACAAAAGAGTAAAGGAGGCACAGCAAATCTTAAATAGGGTTAATAATCTCACAGATTTCAGTGGATTAAAGGGTCATGTTAATGATCTCATACCCCATTTAGTTTGTAGAGCTCATTCTAAATAGGATTAATTTTGGGAGAAGCCAACACTCCACAACTATAGTCAGAGAACAGCTTGTTAAAAAGTTGCAAAAACACTGAGCAACTAGTTGACGCATCATTAGACAGATTGATTAGATAATGAATGATCTCCGCCACCTGATTCCTTTCCAAACTGTCCTCTGCAACAACTGAAATTACAAAAGACACTGGAGAGCCAGACTGTTATATTTATTCTGACAGCCTCTCGCAGAGCCTGCTTTTACTGCGAACAAAAGGTAGACAGTTTAATTCTTTGTTTAATTCAGCAGATAAAGTCACAAAAAGTAAGAAAATAAATAAATACATAGGATGTCCAAAATTAAGTGTGTGCATTTGAGCACAGCTTATTTACAGCCATTGTAATACTAAATGGCTGCTGTTTCTAATTTAACCCCCACTGACTCAAGACTTTAGAAATTTAGAAATGTAGTGATGTGTGGATAATCTATTGTAATAAACTTCAGACAGTGGAGGAAAAAAAAGATTTAAAAATGTAGTGTAATTATTGTTCTATAGGCTCAAGGTGTTTAATTTAGATGTCAGTTTGCACCGTTCTATTTTGTTTTCAAAAGTGTATTCTAAGGTAGTTTCCTCTGAGTACACAGACTTACCTCCATAGCTCACACTTGTATTTTAGAGTAAGTAGTGTTGGTTGGATAGATTGGTTGCATTATGTCGTATGATATGAACAATAAATGCTCTGTGTCCACTTCTATTTTATGGATCCATTTCATGTGATGCATGTCTAACATCGGATAGAATAGGTTGGGAAATGATGGGCTTTTTCCTGAGTAAGGTTCACTGAGCTCTGTGGCCAATTTGGATCTCATTTTTTGCATAAGCATGACTTGCTTAAATTTTTTTTATTAATTTACATTTTTCTTATAATAATTATATAATAATAATAATAATAATAATTTAACTTTATGAATCTCACACTGGAGAAATTCAGCTCTGCATTTGACCCAACCCCTTGGGGAGCAGTGGGCTGCAATTGTGCAGCACCCAGGGAGCAGCGTGGGGTTAAGGGACCCAGAGTGGCAGACTTTGTTGCAGCTGATATTAGCAATTCGCAAACATATTTTATTTTGTCATTTTGTTCACATAAGTGTCAACAAATAAATTTCGTTAAATACAGCTCTCTAGACAATTTCCTTTTTTAAAGTGTACTGTAGGTAAGCAGCAGTGATAAAAACATTGTGATGAAAAAAAGTGATGTAAACATATGAATGTATACAGTAGTTACAGTTCCAACATTTCAGCTTTTTTTTATATATATGTAACCCATTTTACATAACATTAAGCAGTCATCTCAAACATATCGCAGAAGGAAAATGGTTTAAATTAGGCTATTTATTGATAGTAGTTCTCTCCTCAGAGAGCATCTAGACAATTATTCTAAACAGATTATTCCATTCCTTTTTTTCAGATTGTTTATAAAGGAAATCCTTATGCAGAACACAACTCTACAGCGTATGCCACCTACGAGAGAGGTGTAGAAATTGGCTGCTGGGGACTGTGTATTAATGCGGTGTCTTCTGCTCTTTATTCATGTAAGTGGATGCGCTGGGTGTCTTTGTGCCAAAGTCTGTTTTTTTTTTCTGAACCATAATTAATGAAATCACCATCTATTACCATCCAGACACATGAGAGACAGACGAGGTCATGCACTGGAACAGATAGTAGAGGGCAATCAGACTTTTCCTGTACTTTAGAAGGGGTTTGCAGGTTGAAGCCTCTCATTAACAGGCTCTGCACCATTGATGCTTTCCCAGAGGCAAGCTGAGAACTATGTGTACTAGAATCAAAAAGTAGGTGTGAGGAAGGAAGTATCCATGTAAAATAACAACTACAAAAGGAAGGGGAGATAATGTCCTTGATCTGAAATCTGGTAGAACCATATAATGATGCTATTGCCATGTAACAATGAAAATTGGTTGTTTTTATGGACAGAATAAAGAGTCTTAGGCACCCTTATTTCACAATGCATAGATACTGAATGCATTTCTGTGCAGTAAAATGATTTTTCACATAATCCACCATTTCCTCTGAAACAACAAACCTCATGTGCCTGAGCTGTTTACTTATTAAAAGTACCTATTTGTGACACGTGTGGTTGGGTGTTTTTCAGACGTGCAACGTTTCCTGCTTCCATACATCGGCCTAAAAGGGTTGTATTTCATGGGGTACTTTGTGTTCGGCATGGGAACCAGCCTAATTGGCCTCTTTCCGGATGTCGTTGCCACGCTCATCCTCTGCAGTGTGTTCGGCGTCATGTCCAGCACGCTCTACACAATCCCATTCAACCTGATAGCAGAATACCAGCGAGAAGAGGAGGTATGGGGCTGTTTCTAGTTGACGTCTTATCAGCAGGGATATTTTAAATTAGAAGACACAAACTTTTCTGCTTCAACCACAGAATTTTTTTTAATAGTGCAGGATTTCCAGTACGTCCTCTGGTGTTTTATTCCTTCCTAGTTTGTAAGCTTCATTTACAGAGAGATTTATATAAAGAAAGAACTTTAATTACAATAAATGTTTCTTTTTGCTTGTTTTGTTATTTTTTGTGTGCATAAAGGTGTATAAGTTAAAGACAGGGTAAACCACTTATCAGCTAATGTCTTCTAATTGAGCTCTGGTAACAAGGACAAATTTATTTATAACATTTAAACTAGCTTCTTACAAAAGTAGGAATATTTATGACCATTAACAAATGAACTCTTGACTTCAGTAGAATATACACATAATTATGTTTTAACCTTTAATGAAAACTTTGTAATACCCAAAACAGTACATGATTATGATTAATACCAAACAAAGAAAGTTATATTTTTATCTACCTTCTACCCACTAATCAGAAAATTTCTCCCTGCTGTTCTTCCAGGAACAACAAAAGCTTCTAGGGAGCAATAAAAGTCCCAGAGGCACCGGCATGGACTGCGCTGCACTCACCTGTATGGTCCAGCTGGCTCAGATCATTGTGGGAGCGGGGCTCGGAGGTTTGGTCAACGCAGCAGGAAGTGTAATTGTGGTTGTCCTGTCAGCCTCAGCTATGTCTTTAATAGGCTGCATCTTTATTGCTCTCTTTATCAGATATGTGGAATAATACTGCTTTAAATATTAATGGTGCTGTTTTAATAAATAAAAAGTAAAGCCTCTTTCTTATATCGTTAGTCTGTTTCTTCAATGAATAATATATTATATTTGATTGTTTCCCAACATGATGAATGAAATCAACATAAATAGTTAGATCTCTTGTTCATCTTTTTCATTTTTACTGTGCTGGCAAATGTGTGAAGAGTCAATGTTTCTTACTGATGTGTCTGTTCTCTTTAATGCCATGTACAATGAAGCTGAAAGCTCGACATGCTGCCTTTAGTCTGAATTCATACACTGAGCTAACTTGATCTAAATGGTATAGTCCACTAAAGGAGCCAGCCTTGAAAACATTGTTTTGCAAAATACAAAGAGTTCCTTTCACTTGCTGTCACCATCATATCATTCCCTCTCTATTCCCTCCATTTTACACATAAGCAATTAGGGTGCAACTATCATATAAGGGGGCATGCTTCAAGAAAGTATGTGATTCTTAAAAGTAGAACCAACACCATTACAGTAAAGGTACTATTTTGCATTCTGACACTGCATAACACCGAATTGCCTGCATGCCACATGTTTTATATTCTTCCAGGACAAACAGCTGAACTTTTAACCTCTTTGCTTTTACTGTAGCTCTTAAGAACCTTGGGAGATGAAGAGAAATGGCTATTTCTCATTATAATTAGTTGCCTTTTTGGTAGAGAACTGTGAAAAATATAAAGATTGGGTATTTAATTATCTACTAAATAGTAAAAAAAAAACAGAGGTAACTAAAGAGGGCTATCTATTAATCGCTTGTGACTTTCTTCAGCTGTCTACGAGCGAGGTGGGGTTCACCTTGAACAGGTCGCCAGTCTTCCGCAGGGGTATTCAGTTTAATATAAATTAAGATTATATTGTACATTTTTTATTCAAACTGTTAATATTTAAGGGCAACTGAAGGGTTATTTTGCTCCTTTCTGTCCAAATCATATTTTACTTGCTTCAAACCTTCAATAAGTATTGTTGGGTGATATTATTGTTGCCACCATGGAGGACCATGTTAGCCTCTGTAATAAAGGAAGAGGTTCCCCTATAGAAAGGTCATCATTTTTAGATGCTCCCATATATACATTGGGATCTTTGCTGTCTTCCCGTCTTTTTATGTCCATTTAATGAGAATAAAGGAAAATTGCATCCAAAACGAATGTTTTATTAAAAAAAAAAGATAATTTAATAAACCAGCCTCTGTTTAACATCACCTCACTTTCAAACAAAGTTACCTTGGCGTATGGCAACCTGTAATACACAGTTTATCTTTGTTTTTTTCACTGATGGGTGAAAGCATGATCTTATTGAAGCTATGAGAGGATGACTGTGAACACTTTATTATGACAAGCTGCAGGAAAAGCAGATGGTCTTACGGTGACCAATTAAGAGTTTCTGTTTTTACAGTCCTTACTCAATTACACTGATAGTCATGTAGTTAATAGAACAGCAGCTGCAGTGTTAACCCCTTTCTTTGTTAATTTATTTGTTTATCTTTTCTGTTGACTGATAAATAAGAAAACCTCTCTTCGTTATTCATATTATTTGGAGAACATTTGTTTTTATAGCTATTATTTAAATGCAAAAATATTCAATAAAAACAAAGCAGCCTGAAGTAGCTTCACTTAGTGTTTTTCAATAATCAAACATTGATTTAAACAGATTTGAATGGGCACATATCATAGTTTGGTTAATTCAATTTGTTCTTTTTAATCTTAAAAAATGATTAATTTTTACAGAACATAAATTGATGAATAAAAAATAAATGTTCAGAGTGGTGGAAATGTTTTTATTAAAGGTCTTCCTTTAATTTTCTAGTTGGAAGCGAGGCGATCTATTTACTTTCAGCAGAGGTGTTTGCTCCCAAAGTCATGTTGCTGACAGATGAGGATCCAAAAATATTATGCTTTTTTCCTTTGCTGGTGATTAGCGAAGAGCAGAAAGTTGAACTTCCCCTTTTAAAACTTAACAGCCCTGTTTATGTACTGCTGATTAAAAGATTATGCAACCCTCAGCTCTGTGTCCGCTGCTCTGCTGTACCTCTTACATGCTGCCTTTTCTGTGACTGGGTCATACATGGTGAGGGTGTCAGCAAATTAATCTGTGATTACAATTAAAACTGGCAGAAAAGTTATTTCTCTGCAGCTTGAGCAGTAATGGGGTTAAAATTTATGCCCTAAAGCTAATTCTGTGTTCACTGGGATGGGGTTAGATGGATTGTTGCATTATCAGACTGTCTGAAAATGTTAGAAAGTCTAAATTTAGTTTAATGTGTTGTTTGCCAGCTGTTTTGGTGAGACTTGAATACATTTATATAATAATACATTTAGTTAGAAAGGACTGTCAATAACATATAGTTATTACATGTTTATCTGTAATTAAGGCCTGAGAATAAACAATACAGGTTTGTGATATAAAGCTATATCGATTCCGAGGTACGGTAGTTGTTAAATGTTAAATATTTTTATTTCAGCCCTTAAAAAGTTAAGAGTTTACTTAAACTTTGAAAATAATGATTTGTTAAAATGATCTGGATTGAGTTTAAGGATGAAAATCTAAAATGTCAGAAAAACCCATAAATATCACCAATAAATATCAACTGATAGAAGGTGTGAACTCAAGACTAAATACAGGAATTTAATTCAATTAATTTAAGTAGATATAATTTGAACTGACTATGGGACCTTTTTAAAAATTTTTAACCTGTTGACTGATTTGAATTTTATTTCAATTGTAAAGGGGCTAGGTCACATTAATAGTTTTTTTTTAATCCAAAGGAAAAAAACTCTTAATCTGGATTTGAACCCATTGAGAGCCACCGTGGGCAGAACATTTTAACAGGAGAAGTGCTTCAAGGTTCCTCTTTTTTTGTTGTTGATTTCTTGAGCCGAAGCAGCTAGCACAAGTGACAGTAAAGATTACTACTCTGTCAAAAGAAAAACTGCAGCTTTTAGACACTATGGCGGCATCCATCTTCCACAGACGGTGGATGAATCACAGGCATCAAGGTTTGGCAGACAGGGTTTCAAAAGTGAAACACACTGTACAGAATGGGATGTGCCAACTTTTCTTTTGTGTTTCAAGGGAGCAAAATGGATTTTTAAAATATCATATCATATGAGTGCAACAAAGCAAAGAAAAACAGAAAAGTGATGACAGACAGCTATGTGGATATAAAACTCATTCTTGGGCTGACTTTTTTGTTATTTTCAATGGGAATAACTGCTATTTCACATGTACAGAGTTTGGATGTCTAACATAGCAGAGACATGATATCTTTAAAAGGACAATATTCTTAAATATTTGGTTTGGCATACTTATTACCCTTTAAAGATGTGTTTAAATAGAAAAATCTGCAAACAAAAAAAGTGGATTCTTTAGCCTCATTTACACTACCCTTTTGAAACCGTGCCAAGATCAGTCCGAATTCAGTAAACAAGATAACTGTTGAGTGTAAATGGCATGAAAAACTGAACCGGATCGCACCAGACACAACCGAACCATGCTAAACTGGTAAAAGTTCATCAGTAGGGCTCGGCATGGTTTAATTCAGGCTCGGTTCTCAGATAACAAAGAGTGCATGAGCAGACCGCGTCACCTCCTTACAGTCAGCCTCTGTAATCATGAAATTTAAGACATTTATAAAAATTCTGACTTCCCTACCTTGCCAAACTATTTCCAGTGATGATTCTGCTTAGCAGTGGGATTAACATCAATGTCTGTCATTGTTTCCTGTGTCTGTAAGCCCTGATTAAACTCTCTTTTGTTGTATCTACTTCCCAAAAGCCGACTCTGTCAAGTAAATTCATCAAAGGCTGCCTTCTTTGCCTGACTCTCCGCAAACAGCAAAATATCACATTTATAACCAAACTTCCTGAATGTTAACTGATCCAAGCTCGGCAGGTACTCGTCACGGATCGGTTTTCAGCGGGGTAGCGTTAATAGGGCTTATGTGAGCAGAGTATCCAGCTGTTGGCAGATTGTTCATCTTGATTGCAAGTAACCTTCATGAAACTTACCAAAAGCTTTCATTCAGTCATTCTTTGAATTTTGGGCAAAATTTCCTGGTCCTGATTTTTTCCCCTTGAGACTAAAATCAAACCTCTCATCATGCAAGCTCGCTGCTGGGTCTAATTATTACCTCAGCTTAAGCTGTCTTGCATTAACATCAGCTGCATGTAGGCCAACCTTTAGAGGAAACCAATTCTTCATTTAACTGGTTCAGGCACCTTTGATTAAATGTACTCCCTACGAGTTCGTAACCATTCTGCGGCAAATAGTATTTATCATGATTCATTCCCTGTACTGCTGAGTAAAGTAACAAGTCTTTCAGAGAACAAGGAAACCTTATTCACATTTTTAATACCTACTTACCTCTTAACCTGTTGTCTCCCTCTGGGTTTATAGGTTTGAGTTCTGAATTCAAGCTTTCAGACATTTCACCAGATATCCCCAAACCAAAGTTGAAATACCTTTGTCGCTCACATTTATCTTTAGAAAGACAATCCGTCTGTCTGACATTTGCACAACCTGGCAGTACCTTCCAAGCAAATATGAAGTTTGATTTTATTTGTGGTACGTTACCAGGTAATGAGGCTCTATGCCTGCATTTCTTTTTATAACATCTCTGATTTACAATATGTGTGACTCATAGAGTGTTTTAAGCTGAGTTAGACGTGAGTACTTCTCTAGTTAAGCTGTGGTAAGATGATTGAGGTAGAATACACAGGGTTATAGTTTTACACAGACGTAAAGCTACTTTTTTTCTTTTTAAAAATTTGTGGGAAAAAAGTGATTGCGTATGTCATAAATATGTAATTTTGGTGAACAACTGTCACTTTATAGTGGGATAATCAATGCCTGAGTATGTGGAGTTTGCCTTTAGAGGAGTGTTTTCACCTTTACCTGCTGAGAAGGAACAAAATGACTGAGTGAAACTTCAGTTCAGATTTAGGGTTGTGTTGATATTCAATGGAGGAGAGGGGACCTAAAAAGCAGTGATTTGTTCAAATTGCTACAAACACTCAGTTTGGACTAGAATCCGTTCATTCTCTGAGCCACATCTCTCCTTCTCCTCTCTATGTTTGATCTCAGGGAGTAGTATTTAATCATCTCTGGTCCCCATCGGCATTAAAGACTAGTCTCCAACTTCCACTATCCATCTGTTGATGGACAAACTCGTCTGTCTCATTTAAGCTTCATAGTTTCCTAAGAAATATTTCTTTGTTTTAAAACCACCTCCCCTTTTGTCTAATGCTGCAGACCAAACACCTGCTGCTTTTTTTCCTCCGTTTTTTCCAGCTTAGGAAAAGCTCTCCTCTGCTGCACCTCAGGAGATTAACAGTTCTTGGTAGGGGTCTCCATCCGGACTCCTGCATCAGCAGCTACCAGCCCAATAAACCTGAATTTCCACCTAATTGTTGGAGGTTTGGATGTTTATTTAGCTCACTGTATAATTTACGTGGATGAGAGTCAGGTTTGTGAACTTCAAACAAGCTGAAGCCAAGTATAATTGACATGGTACAGTAGGTAACATGTGCCATGTGACGCAACAGTGATAATAAAACATGCAAAGAACTGGCCGTATCTAATAATTCAGATTATTTCCATTTCAATGAAAGTCTGCACCAATGACAACAACTTTGCAGACTTTTTGAGTTTGCATGTTCATCTCACGTGTTTAATTATTTTTTGCTACAGCAGACCAAGATGTTGGGTTTATCTCTGACTCCAGATACATCATGTGTGCATGAGTCCTGCGATTAAAAAAAGATTTAGCTGTTTCCGAGCAGCAATAAAAATAACTACTGCGGATACTGCTTGTTTGAATGTGTATTTCATTGACCCTTTGGTTGGACGCTGGGTTCTCCGAAGTGAGGTGATCCGCATTGATGAGCCTCCCTGTGTTTGCCCAGGAAGATGTGCTCAGTGACATGTAGTCTCTATTATTAACAAAGCAGCTATAAAAGTGGAATTGACGTAAGCTTTTTTATCTGAAAGAGGAGACATTTATTTTATGGTTTTTGCGTAGGAAAGTTGTACAATTTGAGGAGATTTTTTTTCATTATTCCAAACTCTCTTTGCCCAAAACTAAGTATTGATTTCCATTATTAATTCCAGTATTTATTAGTTATCATTTGAGCACTAAACAGTGTTGTCATAATATAATGAAAGTTAAAAACAACAAAAAATCAGTGCAAAAGTGCATTACTTTGTGCTGCTTTTATCTGTCCTGGTGAATAAACCCCAAAAGCAAACCTATGAATTTACATAACTGTCTGTGTTTATGCTTTTATTTGCATGTGCAGCAGATGAGAAGCTATCATTAGGTGGGTGTTATTTTACTTTACTGTCTTTGTTTTCTTTTTTATAGCATGCAAATCTTATACACTAGGGTGTCAAAGTAATCGGATGGTTAAGAAAAACTAACATTTACATCAGAAATAAGTGGATTTATCCCATTTACCTGATTACCTATTTCAAAAATAGGAACAGGTCACCAAACAGTTATACATTGAAACATCATATTTTCCAGGATTTTTAAAACAATCAACCATGCATTTATGGTTTCTTGTGGCATGAAACTTCTAGAAAGTAGGATATTTAAGTCTACCATAGATGGCAAAAAATGCATAATTTTGTAAGAAAATGGAGGGACTTATTAAAGGCCATGTTATGCAGTATCACTTTGAAGTTACGCTTCTGTGCTGCTCATTACACAGTGTCTCTGTCTCCAGGCTGCAAGGCGATAGACAAGAAACCTGCTCTTATGTTGCAGCCCTTTTTCATTCACGGGAGCTCACAGTTGCAACAGTAACAACTACTGTTCTTCTGATTGTATAAAAAACATCTTGCTCCATGAGATTATCCAGGACAATCAGAAACTTATTTTGTTTGTGTGTGTGTATACCTGACTAGCCCTCAGAGTGGGGACCATTTTTCCAATTTCACCATCAAATTGAGTACCAGTTATTGCTAAGTGAGGACATTTTGCCGGTCCTCACATGCTATTTTGCTAATGGTTAGGTTTAGGGCTAAGGTGCCAATTTGGGTTAGAGTTAGGGTGAGGTATGCATTGATAATGGTTACGTTTAGGGTTAGTTTCAGGGTTAGGGCATAGAAAGGGGTGAAAATGACTGAAAATCAATGGAAGTCAATGGTAGTAAACACATGGTCCTCACTACGACAGAACGAGTATGTGGGTGTGTGTGTGTGTGTGTGGAAAAAACCCCAAACAAAACCTTTATAAATAATAAAATCCTGGAGCTATTAGAGTGATAAATAAATCACAGTGTCCTGTGATTTATTTCAATTAATTCTACAACTATGAACTTAAATTTAATTCAGTGGGAATAAAAAAATCACATGGTTTAAAATGATTTCAAAGATAAAAACTGAAAAATGTGGCATGCATTTTTTTCAGAACCAGACTTCACCTCATCTTCTTCCTGCATCTTCCTATATCTCCACGCCACAGCATGATGCTGCCACCACTATTTTTCATCCTGGTGATTGTGTGTTCATAGCCGTGTGCAGTGTTTGCAGTCTACTAAAACCAGTGTTTTTTTAAGTATAGCAGAAGTTCAATTGTGATGTCAGATGACTAGAGCAACTGCTTTTACATATTTTCAATGTGGTATACTATGAAATGTTTGTTGTTTCTTCTTGTCAGTCTCAAATGGCTAAATTTGTGGTGGGAATAACAAATATTTGCCCTGATGGTTAACAGTTTTTCCTACCTCATTCGGACCCCGGAAGCCTCTCCTGAGGTGAATGACCCCCTTGGTGGATTTGAAGTAGTGCCTTGTGCTTTGAAAATTTCCAGATGATAGTCTTAGCAGTCCTCTGTGAAATCATCGGCGCAGGACCATGGTTTAATAACCTAACCATGCTTTAAACTTCACCGCTACAGTGTTTCTGACCTGCCTGGAGTGTTTCTTTAGTCTCCATGATGTTGCATTCTCTTTCAAACGACCGAGGTCAAATAACAGCAGGAATTATTCTGAGATTTTGCTTAAAAAAGTTATTGGTGAGCAGTTAGTAGAAGCTGATTTTATTTGGCTATTTGTGTAGAGATTAAACACACTTTTCTTATATTTCATTTAGAGAACGCTTGTGAAACCCCGCATTCTTATTCCCTTGACTTCATTTGAGACCCAATTTAAATACATTGCAGTTTGTTGTTGGAATTCGACTGTTAATTTGACCAACAGATTAAATCTCTGTGTTATAATCAAACATGTGTTTAAATCTGTGTGCATGTAGGACACACCATCCAATGATCATGTCATACTTTGTAGCTACTAAACACTGACTTTCTGTTAATAGAAAGTGAACCTGTCTATTAAAACAGACAGTTCTGCCGTTAAGATAGCATTAGTTGGAGAACATGAATATCTTTCTGGTTTTGTGTGTTTTCCACTGAAGGGAGAAAGTGGCATCTTCAGCATTGCATTTTCTGGTGGTGATAAGCTGTGTCTGGTTCATTAAAGGTCACTGATCCTTTTTTTCTTTTGTCTTCCACCTGGATTCAAACTAGATTATCTGATATGAGCTGTACTTTGCTTTGTCTTTAGAACACCTTTATTTCTTATGATTAGAGATTATACCTTTTAAGGATTGGTCTTTATATGCATTCATTTCTAGATTTGAGCAATGCAAGACTGCTTGCATTTTATTATTCCCATACTACAATGCATAAATGCTTCTGCACCTCTGTTAATTGGATTGACTGGATACAATTAGATATCTCCATTTTTAACAAATGCCAAATTCAGTTTAACTGAAACTGAGAGAATAATCAGATAATGTTATAAATGGTTGTTTCTTAATAGCTTTTTCTGTACTTGCAGGGTTTTAGGTGTTTCTACAGTATTCAAAGTCTCTGGATTATCAATTTCTGAAAGAAAAAAATGAAACAAGTTTCCCTCTTTTTGTCAAGAAAAGCATAATATGTGCAGTTATTTCTGTTTTATTTATTTTTTGTTATAACCCTGACAGACATTGATAGCTATAAGTTTTAAATGATACACACTTTATCAGTGACATGACTAAAATGTCTGATCTCATTATCTCATTTGTCACAGCTGATCATCTATTACTGACTGTTATTATTAGTTCTATTAGTTCAGATCTTGCTGACAGACTGGGTATAATTCAAAATTTGCTGAAGATAAATTTAAGTTTTCATTTAGAATTCTTCAAGGCTTAATTTTCAGGCCACGACAAATTCAATTCAATTGCATAACATTTTTAATATACTGCCTCTGACTATACTAAGCACATACGACCTAGTGGTATCTGACTACTGCTATGTAAAAAAAAAAAAAAAATCTTCAGAATAAAGTGTTTACTTAAAAAAGGGATTTTTCAGATTTTTGAGAAGCTGCAGCTTATCCAAGATACTGCTCCCATAATCCTGCCTGATATTAAAAATATATATCATATCAGGTGCATCTAATTAAGTTATAATATTATTGAACCCTTTATTTTCACTAACTGAAAGGGTGAAAATATTCAATAATTTAATTACCCATAATATTTCCAGGCAAATGTTTCCATCATTATGACGATTTTCTAGATTAACCTAATCACATTTTTTTTTTCTTAGATGATTAGAATTCTACATCTGATCAATGAAACACATTGCAGATACGGTCTTAATGAAACATATGTTTAAGATCTGCTTAAATATTGTTATTTTTAAAAGACAAATAAGCTAAAATGAAAGATATCTATTCAGGATATATTTTCAATATTTTTATAACTCACGGCACCAGCTGCCCATATGTTAAACATTTAATTAACAATGTTTAACATATGGGCAGACGTTTTGGTCCATTCCTTATTCATGTATTTCTTATCTTTAATGTTTTTTTTTTTTAACCATTGTTCCCCTGCAAACAAAATAAATTAATCAAAAGTACACTTGCCTTTATGATATGCAATCATTTTTTATTCAACATCACTTAATGTTGTAACACAGCTCCTTATTACATCCTTCTTCATACTCAAACTAAGACACATTTACATGATATTGTTCAACAATGAATGCCAGCATGAAGGGAACAGTTCTGCCATAGGTTGATGATGCACTTTACTTTCACATTTAACATTTTAACATTATATCAGAACATCAAACAGCAAAACACATCAAAGCCTTATTGTAGACATGCACAAAATGTTGTTTTTTTGTTGCTTCAGTAATCTTTATTTATCAGCCAGGATGCATGAGTCCATTCCTGATGGCTGTGTTCCGGTATAAACGGGACCCTTAGAAAGCTCCTACTTTTAATGTTTCGAAGGAAGCAGGGATATTACTGAATACACATTTGATGAGTCTAAATTAGGATCTGTTTAGTTTGCATGGGCGGTTCTAGACAGGGGCCAACAGGAGCCAGTGCCCTTGTAGCTCATGTCCTGGCCCCTGTACTGAAGACATAATTCTCAAAGAAATTCTAATGGTGCTATGCACTGGAACATACATGGTTACTGATAGCTTCTTTGGATCCATTTCCTTTTTTTCTTTACAAATTCTGTTTTACTTATTAATTAAAAACAATAAGCTGATAGCTTGAGTGGGATTGAGATAGGATCCCAGTTTTAATGTCCTAAATGTTTGTCTTTTTCAAAACTACTAGCTCTAATTTTTATATCTGAATTTATCTTTTTTTTTTCTTGAGTTCTAATTCAGATTTTATAGAAAACTGTAATTTTACTTAAATTAAGTCAAAAATATGTAAAATTCCCAAATTCTGAATGTATATTGACCTTAAAAGACACAGAATTTTAATTAAACCTATTTAAACCTAAGTTCACTTCATGCAGCTATCTTAATATATTTGAATCCCTTCCCCTGTTCTTTTTATTTCATGCTTTTCTGTGCCCCCAAGAAAACACTCTGGTCCCCTGGTATATTTGGTCTAGAACCGCCACTGTCAGTTTGGAAATATTTAACTCAGAGTTGACATTTCTAGATGTTTTAAATGCTTAAGTAGACCCTATCAAATACAGTCCAAATACCTTCAGAAGCAGTAACTGTTGATGTAATGACAGAGCTGTTCTGACTATGTGCTGTTTTGCGGCAGGTCGCGTCGGTCGTTGTAGATCACAGCCCCCGGAGGAAAGAAGACCACCTCAGCCATGCCTGGCCCATTGCCAGGAACCAACGGCTGCCCTTGTTCGTTCATCTCTGGCTTTGTGGTGCCTGTGATCGGTCTGATGGTGGTCATAGTCGGAGAGGTCATGCGCCAGAAGAGGTTTTTGAGCGCTTTCCTGAACTCTCTACGCATCAAACAGTACAGGATGGGGTTCAGGCAGCTGTTGGAGTGCGCCAGGCACACTGACACAGGGAAAACGTACACCTGCATGGTGTAGTACTCATAAGTAAAGTGAACAACGTTGAGTTTTATTAGGATGCCCCAGGCTGTGATCGCCTGGTTGGGCAGCCAGCAGAGGAAAAATGACAGAACTACGATGGTGACTGATCTTGTAACCTTTGCGCGTCGTTTGGCGCTGGAGGTGTTGATGTTTTTAGAGGTGATAAAGCGCAAAAGTAGAAGGTAGCAAGCTGTGATGATTCCAAGAGGCACCAAAAAGCCCAGCAGCACTTTCTGAGATTGATAGAGTCCCAGCCAAAACTGCGCTGAACCGTTCGTCTCCGGGAATTTCACTAGACACAAGTCCTCGTTGGACACGGTGGCGGTTGTTGAGAAAACCGCGTGGGGAAGAGCGGCGGAGACCGCGGCGAACCAGATGAAGACCGAGACGCAGCGGGCTGGGCAGCAGCGTGTGCGCCGCCGTCTGCCTTTCAGCGCAGAGGCGAGGGAACAGTACCTTGCTACGCTCATGGCCGTCAGGAAAAACACGCTGGCGTACATGTTCATGGCCGTGACATAGGATACTATCTTACACATGGCTTTTCCGAAGGGCCAGGTGAAGTCCAGCGCGTTCTCCACAGCCCAGAAGGGCAAAGTCAGGACGAACTGGAAGTCAGTCACCGCCAAACTAGTAACAAACAGGTTGATGGAAGATTTCTTCCACACTTGTTTGGACTTCATTAGGTACAAAACCAACAAGTTTCCGACCAAACCCAGCGCACAAACCAAAGAGTAGATCACAGAGATGATAATCCTAACAAAAGCGGCACCGTCTCCGATGAAATCGGTTTTGGTAAAGTCCGACATTTGAAATTCAGCCTGTGAGCAGTTGGAAGTATTGGAAACACAGCTAAAGTTAGGAGACAAAGAGTGGACAGTCCCGACAGAGCCTTCATTATTGTTGTCGGTTAATTCTCCAGACATTTTACTTTGTATTTCCGTGGATCTTCAAAAATGTCATTCCCTGATGCAAATTATCTGTGACTTGGAAAAAAAATTAAGTCCTCCGCCTGAGCTTCATGCGTCACTCCATACTGGCTACATATCTACACTTAAAAAATCATAAAAAGACGGACTGATAACTAAATAGAGATAAAAGTTTTCCCATTAGACCGCTGAGCTCATCGTCAGGATCAGGCTGAGCTGTTGCTCTAAGCTCTCCAAAAGGAAAAGGGACCCTGACGCAGCGCTCCGGTAAAATCAGGTGCTGTCCTTGGTGCTGATTAGAGTCCACAAGGGAAATACTCTTCTGCCTTAAATCTCATAACATACTCATAAGTATGTAATAAAATACAGCGATATAATAGCAAGGTATTTCCAGATAGCTCATGAGCTACTGTTGGAATCAAAATACCCCCCACCCTCTCCCCTCTCTCTCTCTCTCTTTTCTTCTCTCTTTTCTC
This sequence comes from Cyprinodon variegatus, assembly GCF_000732505.1. Classification (NCBI taxonomy): domain Eukaryota; kingdom Metazoa; phylum Chordata; class Actinopteri; order Cyprinodontiformes; family Cyprinodontidae; genus Cyprinodon; species Cyprinodon variegatus. The sequence goes on from NW_015150687.1 coordinate 65,800, forward strand.
TGATAGACAGGGGAACAGAGGCGGAAAGAAGCATACTCAGTTATATTATGTAAGAAACAGGTGTATTCCTGTAGTAACTTTTATGGCATATCTGAACTGCTGTAAATTGACACCAAATTTGATCAAATAGATCATTGTTGCTTGGTAGTTATTACAATAATCAACTGCACTTAAAGAGGATAGGCTATATTATTGCTTAAAATATTTAACATTTGTCGAGAAATTAATGAGCACTCAAATCATAAATCTGACGTGCTGTTACATCCCTTTTGAGTGTTCCAACATCTGCAGCAAACTACTGCTGCTCCGCTTACATTTGGATGCATCTGTTGTCTGGAGAGGTTGATGCCTCCATCCTCAAGACAGCTTAATATTTAACACACCCTTTCAGGTGCTTTTCGTGCTTGTTTTTCTTTTCTTTTTTAGAGTAGGAGGATGTTGGGCATGGCTTTAAGACAAAGATGCACCTTTTTTGCTAAGAGGTACAGCGGTAATGCCACATAAGAAGTTAACTGTATAACAATATCTGCATAATTATGTGTGTATACATTGTGGGGGATTGCAGATACTTGTGGGGACCAGTTGGCTCTGTAGATTGCATGTAGTTTAAGGCGTGGAAAGTTTATGATTTTTATTTTATTTTATCTGACCAACAGTTGTGTTGGGAATTATTGATTTTGCACCCATCAAGAAATTAGTAGTTTATTTCTGTCTTTATAATAAAATAAATAATAATTTTCTTTGAAACTGCTGTGGAAAAACCCAAGTTTCACTGTGTTTCATTAACCAGTGTTAGATCTCCGATGTAGCACACAAAGAGCTGGAGTGACTGGAATGGTCTGACCCTATAGCTGATGAATGCATGAATCTTCTTTAGAAAGTGGTGATTATTCATAAGACAGGAAAGGAACTGTGGAGATGAAAGTGCAATACATACACTACATATGCTAATATCTGAAGCTACAGCTGCCTGACAGCTGTAAATAAAATCTATTTACATTTTCTTTTTTAAACCAACCCTAATTGAGGCCAGTGGACACTGCGCAGATGTTATTCCATAAGCAGGAGCAGAAGTTGCTGCTAACTAAAAACCGAACTATGATATTTTTCTCCCAAGCTTTGAATGGTTGAGTCAAACCATTCAAAAGTGAATGGTTGAACTAAACATTCTGCTTCTTTGACAGAACACGCTCTGTGTCATGAGACTCTGCTTCTTTGACATTTTTTTAATCATTTAAAATCACATAAAGCATGTAGGTCCTCATTGTGTTTATCTTAAAAAAGTAGTTTAGATGGCATGGTAAAGACTAGTTGAACCCTTCTAAAAAAATACAGCCACAAGCACATGTTGCCATCGTACATTCACTGAGTTACTGTTATTTAAGTTATATATATATATATATATATATATATATATATATATATATATATATATATATATATATATATATATATATATATATATATATATATATATATATATATATATATATCCTGAATGAGTCTGTGGTCAATTCTAACGCTGACTAATGAATCGACAAATTGTAAGCAGCATTTCCCTAGCTTTAAGTTCATGAAACTGTCTGGAAATATAATTTGGTCTTATTTCTATGAAAGAAGAAAGCACAATGCACTTCATCAATCATTCATATTTCAACCATCTTAAATGTTGCTGTGTGGGAGAGTTGCAGAGGCAGTCTGCTCTTAATCTTTCTCTTGCACAGGCTCTGATAACCCCGGCTTAAGGCATCATGGTGTCTGCTGAAGTCAGTGGCACAGACTGAAAGCTCAGTGGCACTACTCTTTAACACACATAATTTGGGAGTGAAAGTCCCTCATCTCAAAAATTTTCTTTAATATTTTTTTTTTTTGTTTGTTTGTTTGTTTGTTTTTTTGTTAATTTTTTTTGCTATTTCAAGCAGACCTAAAAGTTTTGGAATACAACAAGATCCCAAAAGGCCAATTTTTTTGTTTCCACAGAGGTTATGATCATTTGTGCAGCATATCTTTTTTTTCCGGAAGCAGCAAAAAAGAAGATTTTTAAAGTGATTCTTGTCTTATTTTTTCTCCCTTGTCTCCTTTTATCTCCATATTTCAGAGCTTGGCTCATTTATTTCTGTGTTGCAGTTCTGAAGGAAAAGTTTCCTGTTGAAGGTCAGGGTGGGTAGAGCACCCAAAAGTTTTACCTAAAATACAGGTAGTAGTGCTTTATCAGATTTGAACTCAAGTAAAAGTAAAAAGTAGTCTTTGAAGAAATTACTCATGTAAGAGTAAAAAAGGATCTGGTAAAAAGGCTACCTAAGTAACTGAACTAGATACTTCCCATGGTCTTTCAATTCAATTCAATCAATCCGAAAAGGAAAATTAATTAATAACAACCAATTTAATATTTTATAAAATGATGTAATATTCACATTCCGGTGTTTCAAAGAATAAGATAAAAATAAACATATAACATACAGTAATTACATATACAATACAAATAGTTGTAATGAACACTCTTCAAAAAAAATGTTTAGAGTTATAAAACTTGTAAATACTTACTATATTACAATATTTTTACTAAACTTCCAAATGACATGGCAGACTCAGCAGATGGAAAATAACATTTAAACAATAAGAACAAAACATAAATAACAAAACATAAATGTGTCTCTTGATGGTGCATATTTGTTTAAAACAAGCTTGTTTTTATTAATTGAAAGTAGTCATAATGGATACCAAAAATTTTACTCAAGTAAGAGTAGTGATATTTTATAATAGTTTTACTCAAGTGAAATTAATAAGGGCAATGCCATAGAACTAATCTTAAAAGTATATTTTTAAGTTACCTATGTGTAACTGAGTAAATGTAACTAGTTACCACTCACCTCTGGTGAAGGTATGTCTATTCACAAATCTGTCGGGATGGTCTCATCTGATCAGAGCAACACGTTTGCTTTGTCCCCTATATACTTGTGTTGAAGTTTGACTTTTTTTTATCTCTTTCTTTTAGCATGTCTTTGTCAGTTTGCATTTGTGCGATACTCCTCCAACTTTTGGATGATGAATGTAAGTGGTCCATTACAGGTTACGCCCTCTGTATTTAATGAAATAAACCTCATCCAGCTTCAAACTTCTCATACATTATTCCTGGTATGATTGGTCTCTTTCTCCTAAGTTCTCAAAGCTTTAAGACCAACACAGAACGGCTATAATAATACTGATATAAAAGGACTCTATATGATAGACTGACCTCTGAATGCAATTGAATATGAAAGTTGAGAATACCCATTCATTCTTTTCACTTTTTTGATAAAAATAATATAAAAAACACAAATCATTTCCTTCGCCTTTATACTAGCTTTTGTTGATCTGTCACATATATATTGAACCTATGGTTACAATGTGAAAAAGGTCAAAGTGTTAAAGCTGTTATATGTTTTGTAGTACTCTAAGGCTGGGCATCATCTACATTAAGCAAAATGGAAATTATAAATGTATCTTTTTATTATGCTGAATATTGAAATCATTTTCCTATTTTTCAGACATAAAAAAAAAACTTTTGTTGATTGGATCAAGGCTGCTTGCATAAAGACTATGTTCTAATTTTACAATAGCTGTCCCTCATTCTGAATAGTGTTCTGTAGTTATGCATCCTAGGTTATGAATCATCTTACTGTTTTTCTCAAGAAGTCACCATCCTGTTCTTTAGCATAAGTGTACATAATACTGTTTCTGGCTTCATAAAAATGTAACAAGCTTACATAAAAGATAAACCTGTTAGAATAAAATGTGAAATTCTTTTACAGAAGCTAACACATCTAACTTGTAGGAAGTAATACTGTCATGCTTGCAGCTCCGGTAGCTGATCTGATTACTCACTTTATTCACCTGCCGTTCCCTCTCCCTTCTCTAATTATCATTAATCATATTCACCTGCTCTGCTATATATACAGTTCAGGCCAACTATTGGGGCATGATCATTATTTGTGTATTTCTTGTGTATTTGTCTATTCATGTATTCTTAGTTTGTTCATGTTGTGTTGTTGTGTTAGTTATTCATGTTTGTTTCATGAGAGTTAAGTTCCTGGTGCATGTCCTGACTCTTGGAGGCCAGTGGATTGAGAGGATTTTGTGTTTGTCTCCTGTCTCCTGATCGTGTCCCATGCCAGCTCTTCTCCGCTGAGCCCTCAGGGTTTTGATTCGGTATGCAGGGGGAATGTGGGTTCTGGTCCTTCTCCGTGGAGCCCTTAGGGCCTTGGCTCGTAACACGGGGGAGGTCAGTTTTAATTCCCATAAACCTGGCTCCAAGGTGGAGACCAGTTTAAAGTTTGGCATTTATCCTGGTACCATGTCTTGTCTATGTTCCCTTCTACCACTGAGCCTGCCTGTCTCCATCTGAGCATGTATGTTGGAGCATTCTGCTGGACTCATAGAACTCTGAAACCATCTTCACGCTCTGAGGATTCCTGGAACCCTGGATCTGTTTGTTTCGTTTGGATCAGAACCCCTTGTCAGACTAGAGATTCCTGGATCTCGGAACTGTCTGATTCTGAGCTGTTTCTCTGACCTGGATTGGATTCCTGCCTGCTCACTGGGGTTGCTGCATCGGAGACACTTTGGACGGCTCTGAGCTGCAGTAGGTTTGGTCTCGCCTCTCTCAGAGGATTGGACTGAACTGTTACACCAGGTAAGTGACTCACTCGGATAATCATCTCCTGTCAGATGATAGTGGTCACTTACCTTTGTTTCTTCCACAACCTGAAAGCCACTGATGGGTTGCGCCCCACCCCCTTCAGACGCTGCAGTCCGCTTGGGGTCTCCATCTGACTCCAGTTTGTCTCAGTAGCTGAATTGAGTTGGTGAATGCTTACATTTGCTGCTGTCTGGCCCATTGTAGAGGTTTTCTCCTCACGGATAAATCGTTTTTACACTGTTCAGGGCAGATGGTTGATAGCCTGTGTGCCGTCGTTTGGGTGAGTGGTTTTCATTGTCATTGTTGTGGATCAAGTGGCCCATGGTGGCCGTGGGTTTATCGTATGGGCATGCATTTTTTAAATATGTTATTATTATTTTATTTTATTGATGGAATTTTTAAAGGTCAGAGATACCGTGATGAGATCCTGAGGCCCATTGTTGTGCCTTACATCCAAGAACATCACCTTGTGTTGCAGCAGGATAATGCATGTTGCAAGGATCTGTACACAATTGTTGGAAGCAGAAAACACGTTGAAAATCCCTCCAAAACCCCCCCCAAAAAACAAAAAAAACAAAAACAAAACTGCACTTTTCAGAGTGGCCTTTTATTGTGGGCAATCTAAGGCACCCCTGTGCACTAATCATGGTGTCTAATCAGCATCATGATATGGCTCACCTGTGAGGTGGAATGGATTATCTCAGAAAAGGAGTGCTCACTTTGACAGGTTTAGACTGGCTTGTGAACAATATTTGAGCGAAATGGTGATATTTTGCATGTGGAAAAAGGTTTTGATCTTTGAGTTCATCTCATAAAAAGTGGGAGCAAAACCAAAAGTGTTGTATTTTTGTTTTTGTTGAATGTGCAAAGCACACATCTTTGTGTGCTTTGCACATTCAACAAACAAGTTTTCCAGCATTAACCAAAATCTTCTACTCTTCCTCCTTGGTGTTTTTTCTAACACTTTTTGTATGGGTAGTAAGAAACTACAAGCTCAAGTAACATCCCCATAAATTATAATTTTATCACTGCCTTAGACGATAATTCATCCTCACAGCGTAAGGCGAATTCACAATATTCATTAGTAAAGGCCGGATGATGAAAGTCCTAAAGCTTTTATTCAGTTCAACTTGCCTTAACAACAAAAGCGTGGCAGCCCCTAAAGCAACTGACTCATGCTCCTGAAATTAACTGCAAACACGGTGAGGCTTATAATGACATTTCAGTTCAAGTGAAAGGGAAGGTTCAGTAACATTCTCATCTGAGTCTAAAGAAAAGCAGCATTTATCATAACAGACTAAGAGTTAAGTTTGAGGTCTTACAGGTCACAGCAGCTTGGACAACTTGAGGAAATATGACTTTCTTGGAAATGCTCTGTCATTGTAGGAGCACATCAGAACCTGAGATTCTCAGTCAATATTTGCTTTTTTGTCATTATTTCGAAGGGGCGATTTTTAATTTCGGGTTAATATTGGGGCCATTGGGTAGCCTGTCTGTTTGGGACCATTGTAATTTAGCCATCTTGCTCTTCATGGAGACTTTTATTGGTTTCAGCAGTTTACAGCAGACTTACCGGTACGCTTTGACAGTTCTGGTCTTCTTTTTAAACATCCTGATCAGTTTTCTTTTAACAGGATAAAACATTTCGAGTCCGATAGTTGAACATATTTTTAATGTAACAGCTGCTCAATGATCCCAAGTACTAGGTAAGGCAGGTATCTGTCCCCAAAACCTGGCTCTCAATTCAATTACTATTTCTTCTGAAATATAGTTTCAGCAAGGGGACTCCACAACTTCACTGTATTATAAGCTCAACAACATAAAGTAGATTACCTCTACTGCATTCTACTGCAAATGCATTATCAAATGTTACCTTGTTCAGAGGATAGTGAATAATGTTTTTAACTTATTTGCATTTGTTTATTTCGTTCTGGTAAACTGATGGAATTTCCAGTGACCCTGTCATTAAACTCATACTGCTAAAAGAAGAGTTAATATGTTGTGTGCCTTTGTTTTGTCAGTAAATAAGTTTTTTTTTTTTCTTTTATCATTGTATGATTAAACCTGATTAGAAATCATGATAAAGTAAAAAAAAAAAAGCAGTTCCTATGTGGGAAGTAGTAATAAAACTGGAGGGTTGTTTATGTATCATTAATTATCAGAGATGCAATCAAAGAAGAAAATCTTTTTTTATGGAAATTATGTTTTATAAGTTCTTAGACAATGTTAATAAAGGAGGTTTTCTGCATTACAAATACAGTATGAGATAAAGATTGAAAAGAAACGTGGGCAATAAAGCCTTTGCATCACAAGTAAAATCCAGAAGGCAAAATCTTTCTATTTTCTGGGGATCAAAGTAGAAGAAATGAAAATCAGAGTCAACAGGTTATTGTTCCTTAACCACACATTTGCCCTTTTCTTCTTTTCTTGAGAGCACTCTCCAGGAATTACCATGGCAGATTCTCTGCCATGCTGAAGAGGAAAGCTGGGAAAAGCTCTGTGACAGGAAATACCTCTGCAATATCACTGGCTTCGGTTCCAGCCACAGATACCTGCTCACAAGGTAATTGTTTTCTGATCCTTCTACTTTCTTCGGTTTTCTTCAAAGGGTGGAGGGATCAGTTTGAAGAGGAAGACTAATAGTTGCTGCATCTTTATAGAATACAGATCAGATTTATTAAAAAAAGGAGGGATTTAGGTTGCACATTTCCCATGGCGATTTCTGGTAAAAATAACACTAGAACTGTCACAATTGCCCTGGATATACAAACATTTAAAATAGAGAGGCAATGACTCATAATATCAAAAGTGATATTAAGCTTATATAAAGTTAATGCCCCCAAAGCGCTTGTTTGATACTTAGTTTTGGAAAGAGTTAACAGAAGCATGTAAGTCCTGAACCAATTATTCTGCTGTGAAATTATTTTACTTCATATTTTCTAATGAATTTATATGACATATTCAGATTAATATGAAACTACAGGCGACGAGAGGCAGCTTGATGTTGCAGTGGCTGATTTTGCTACTTGACTGTGAGAAAGTCCTGAGGGGAAATTTCTATCATGAATTTCCTGGTTAATATTTGCATTTTTTACAATTTCATTAGTTCTGGCTTTTTTCCCAAGCACTCAATAAACAAATTAGATTTATCTGAGATTATTTATGCCTCCTTTAGGTATCAGTGTGGCTGCAAATGGTTGTATATGTCTATGGTGGACTAGTGACCTATACCTGGGGTTTTATAGACCCTTTATTGACACATGAAAGAAGTATCTATGTTCATGTTCAGCATAACTATGCACAGCAAATGGAAAGATTGATCCAGCAGAAAAATCCAGCTTTAACAACACATATCTGAATAGAATTTTCTTTTTATAATGCTAAAAAAAGAGGCTATTTAATATATTTCGATGCAAATTATATGCAGTGAAATTTTTTATTTTTTTGAATAGAATTTTCTTTTTATAATGCTAAAAAAAGAGGCTATTTAATATATTTCGATGCAAATTATATGCAGTGAAATTTTTAATAAAAACACTTTTCAGTTCAAGCACAAGCAGCCCGATCTTCTATGCTCCTTTGCTCTTATTTTTTTAACCAAGACACATCCCTTAACATGTTATTTTGTCCATTCCATAAAACTTGGGAAAGTGAATAAGTGAAGAACCAAAAGAAGACGTCATTAACATAATTAAACCAGTTTATTTCATGTTTATATATAAATTATTCAACTAAGTGGGAAAAATGTACGACAGAAATTCAACACACCGCAACCTGCTGACCGACAAGTTTCAAAAGAAAATTTCAGGCCAACACTTCAGGAATAACCTCCTATACTTTTTATTGTACAAGAACCTATGTAATACATTAACATTGAATATTTTGGGATTGAAATTACATAGTTTTTTTTTTTTTTTTAGATTTAGCTGGATGAGTAACAGTATTCATTTTACTGTTGTATGAAATGGTGCATACCCAGCATCATGTCATATGTCTATGTCAAATCAAGATGACAGTACTGACATTTGGATGTCTCAATAAAAGGATTATGATGTACTGGAATGTAGTGATAGATGTGCTCAGGATGCAGAGGAAGCTGAGCAAACGCCAAACAATGGAGCTCAAGGAGAGAAACTAAATGAAAGTATCAGATACCCAGAGGCTAAAAAGCAAGTCATCTCACTGTGGGAGCCTTCCTGTGTTTCTTATTTACAGTGACTGATTTTTGTTTATCAATGAGTTCCCTGATGCCTGTCTTTCCTTGTTGTCTAGCAGCATTAATCTCTTTTATGTTTTTTTGTTTGAGTTTAGAGAAAAGCAGAGCTCAATGAAGGAGGGATGATACAGTTTAACAATCTCCATGCAGCAAGGAAGCACATCAGTGGGTATTTCTACATCCTAACTATTTGTTACATACTTATGTTATGGCTTAAACATGTGTTGGAAAATGTGTTTTGACCTAGATGTTGAGGTTTTATTTTAAGAACTAGCATAATCTTTTATGCCTGTAGATAACTGAAAAATAGGACTGTGATAGTTTATACCTCAAATTAGTATTAGACTTGTAAAAGAAAGAAAAATGAACATTTTGTCTTGGGGCCAGGTTCTGTTACGGGTCAAAATATCCAATTATGCAATTAAACATTTGCTAATCTGTTTAAAAGGTTCACATTGCATCATGCTTTGAGAAAGGCATCCAAATTAAAGGGGCTCCTTAAAAGAGAAAGTCAAACAGCAGCTAACATCCAAAGAAAAACAACAAAAAGCTCTTTAGAAAGCCAGAAGAACTGTTCATCATTGTGGCTTAAATAAGATGAATCCTGAAAAACCAAGAATATAAAAAAATAGTGATTACTAAAGACATTGGTAAATAACAGTGTTTGTTAAAAAAAAAAAAGATTTATGTTTCTTTTGTTCCTTATATATAAGCAATACCTAAGACAATTTAATCTTACATTTATAAAAAGGTATAGAATGTTAAAAAAACAGCTGGTAATATGTCTGGGTAACATACTTGTTTTGGTTTAAATGTGAAACTGATAAAAGCAAAGCAAGTATAGTTTAATCTGGTTAAACTCATACTTCAGAGGTTAGCTTTTGCAGCGCTATAATTGCTGAGAACTTTAAATGGCTGTGGTGTACTGCTGACCTCCAGTGGCCTTTACATAAACTACACAAAACAAACTAAAAGCTTAAAATACTTCCTTTATGACTCACTCACTATTTTGGTTTACAGTGTCCACCTGTGATTTGGAGCCTTCTCTGTGCTGACATATCACTCAACTATTTGTTAATCTCTGCACAGTTGTCAGAGCAAAGCTCAGCCTGCACACATGTCAGGAGGGAACAGGTGAAGCTGTTTCCATCCAGTGTCAAAACTGGCTTCGGTTGATTCAAATGTCACATTTGTAGGCATGCTATTTCAAAACATGCATGGACAATAGAAAAACTTTGTGATTGAATCCAACATGAACCTGCTTGGTCCTGTCAAATGTAACCAGGGCACTCTGGTCTAACTTAGCAGTCACATGATTAAGGGCGGGATACATCCAGTGGATAGGCCGTAAGCCCATCACGGCTCTGGATCAAACATCTACAACAATTTAGCCGTTATCTATCCTCTTATCAGTTTTGTTTTCCTCTGACCCGCCCTTCACATAGAAACTACAGCATACCACGGATGTCTATGAAGACAGTTTCACTGATATCACAGGGAAACATTCAAAGTTAATAATAAACATTATTGCAGACTTTTTTAAAGTGTCCATTGGTATTGTTCACTTCTAATATTCAGAAATTTAAAAAAAATCATTGCATACTATGGAGTTTTGCAAAACACAAAAAAAAGGACTATTTCTCAAAACTTTCTAACTGTTAAATCAGATTTGATCTGATCCCAGATGAACTTGGGGGGCGGCTTCTTTTAAATTCACAAGAAGTGAATTAAGACAGTTATGACCGAGGACAATTATGACTTACTGTACAGTCACAGGTGTACCGTGCAGAGTCTAGCCGGTGTTACTGCACCATGGCAACACAACACTGTAAAACTATAAGGATTGATCGTCTTAATCACAGTATGTGTTGTTTGTTTCATTACAAACAAAGTTAGCATTAGGTGAATATAAACCAGCCTATACGATATAACGCATTTTGTTATCTAGTGATACGTGGTCTAATGATCTGGGAAGGAGAAAGAAGAATGTAAATCATTTGCCTTTTTAATGACTGGGGTTCAGTTGTTATCAGCAGACAGTATAGCAAAAAAACCATCAGAGCTTTCTTGAACTGGAAGAATAATTATTATTTTCCTGTTTCACTTGTTATTTAGCACCAGTCTCTCTTTCAATTTCTAGTTACATTTAATTTAGTAGTATGTGTTTCTCATTAATTATCACAGGCAATTGATCACTTTTAATGCAGCTTTAAAAAGACTTCAAATTTTGTTTTCTTTTTAAGTATAGATCAGCATTTGCATGAATCTTTATTTCCAATTCTAATAAAATGGCAGTTTCTTTTATCGACTTTTGTCAATTTCCTTTTGTTTCTATACTTTTGTTTTATATTCTATGTTAATTTCAATTTATTCCCTTTATTATGCTTTAATCTCTTACTGTAACCCTTTCCCCCAGTGAATATCAGTCAAATCTTAAAAGGCTTCGGTACACAATAAACAGTACTCTTAAAGCTAAGACTAATTCCTGCACAAAGAAACACTAAATAAACCTGCTACAAATTCAGCAGTCATATACACTAACTGCAAACCTCCTTTAGTATTTCTAACTCCTGGATCCCATTTCATTTTAGTTCTCTCTCTGAATTCTGTTAATAACATATTGTTTGTTTTGGTTTGAGTTAGAGTGACTAGAAATTACCCTACTTAAAGATTTAACTTGGCTCAAAGGCTAAAGCTCCAACCTGGGAATTACTGTAGTTTACAATCAAGTGGAGCACTTAGTTACATAGCTGAAAACCTGTGGGATCTGCCATTTGTTAAGTTGCTAAATACTGGTAGCACTACAAGTTGATGATGTGTTTCTCTAGGGTTTATGTATTTAAATACTAAGGAAACATGTTTAGAAATAGTCCAGTGGTCTAAGTGTCGTATGTAGGAATGTATTCTCATGATATACAAACTGTATCCCTATAAATGAGACATTTAAGTTTGTTTTTTTCCAGCAACTTTCATACAAGTAGCAGCCTTGGATTTACATCTTAACGTCAAACTTCAACTTCACCAGGCGTTCAGTTTAATTTTTAGCATGAAGTTGAGAAATTTCAACATGGCTGTGTTAATTAAAGTCAGGCTGATAAGAGTTAAATAACAAAAAGTCTGTTAACCATGTTACCTTTAGTTCCTCACAATATCAACCACTTTAGTTGGATAAAAGATCATAAGGTTAGAGATACTCCAATCCAATCCTTTGGACTCCGAACAAAAGAATCAGATTAGGGTTTCCAATTAAGATTGTTTCTGATGACCAGATTAAAAGTTTATGTCCAAGATCCTCTCCTAATATCTGCTGTTTCTAATTTTATGTCAGTGAAACCAAACACTTTATTTTAGCCGGAGAGCAATGTTAATTTTATTTACCGGTACTTAAAAATCCTCTTTTTCTTTTTTTCCTTTTTTTTTTTTGTACAGGGATTTCAAAATTGTAAAGTAGGCCTTAAACACAACTTTTACTGGACTAATGATTTTGCTTTTCCTGAACAGTCCTGATGTACTTCACCCAACAGAGAGACAGTAATGGCTGCTGCAGCTTTTGTGTCATGAAGCAAAACACATCTGATCTGCTTACATTAGCCTAGCACTTCAACAACAAACTGAGAGATATGAGTCTATAATCACTCTCCAAAATAGGTTGTTTGTACTGCCTCTTCTCAGGAACTTCTTGTAGAAATAAACTTTTTTTTTTTTAGAGACAAACTGTGAAGTAAACATATTCTTCGTTTATATGTAAAAAATATTTTAAAAAGTACAACTACACCACAGCATGTTTATTGATGGCTAATTTAAATGGCTGAGGCAGATTTACTTGACTCTGATACATGTTGAAACCCCAGTGAAAGTTTGGCAGCTCTAAAACTGTCTTCAACAGGGGAGCCCTGTCAGGTCGAGCACACAGACTCAGCTGTTCTGTAGCCTACAGGCTGCTCACCTCCAAATACAGATTTTTTTTTAAACCCTCCAGCATAATATCTACTTATCCTCTGCAGGCCTTTCAGTTAATGTAGCTCCTTCCTTACTGTCTCTTTTCTTGCACTGATGTTGGACATCAGTAACAATACTGTTTACAAGCTTAATGAACACACGGATCTGTAGTGATGCATTTAAAGTCATAGCTAAACATTATGTGGTGCAGATAATGAAACAGTGACATTACACAAAAGCCAAAGAAGCAGCAAACAAACCTGGGGCTGTAGTTGAAAGATATGGTGTTACACTCTGTTTAAAGGCTAATGTATGTTGCTCAGACTCCCTAAAAGGACAGTCGTTTTCCTCTCCTCTGACGGTATACGGTATAAATTTGTCTTCCACACTTGACAGTTCCAGAACAACCTTACTGGCTGTTATCATTGGCTGCCAGTTGGTCTCACAGCTTTTTCCAACATAGCAACAATTTATTTAGTGCTGTGTGACCAGCAGCACTCGGTGACAGGCCGCAGCTTTTAAAACAAAAGCCTTCCTCTCCAGCACTAAGGCAGCTGAACACTCCCCCATCATATATTTATCATCAATCCAGGAGGGCATCTCCCTCTTCTTCCACAAGCCTGTTTAATGTTTGAAACAAAGCTGATCTCTAAAAGGAGAAAGGGAGCTCCTTAGGTTCTATCCCAGGATGACACATTTCCTTGTGAATTGGTATTCCTCATGGTCCTCGGTGCTGTTCAGAGAGCATATGAAGCGACCTGTTTTCACAGCAACGCTGCATTCAGCAGCTCTCCCACGTGTATACATGTAATGCCTACAGGCTTGCAATTGGCTCTGAGGGAGTCCTCATACTGAGTTGGTATGTATCTCTGGGTCTGCTGTTATTGATGCACTCGTATCCAACATGGTGTCCTTCTCTGTCAAGTTCTTTGGCTCTCCAGGCTGTCTTCTTCTCTGTCCACACAATCTGAACCTGCGACTGAAAAGAAGATAAACAAGGTACATAATGGAGGGCAATAACTCAAACGACTGCAAAAACAGCTTTTTTTTTCAAAGATACAGCTGGTGCAAAGTTTTTTTTTTTTCATCAAAAAATGGTGCCTCTTCAATCCGGAGGCTTAGGAGATGGCTATGTAACATCTTTGTGTAATCATCACCTTTTTTTATGATGTAATTGTTTATAAATCTAAAAATAATTTGTTTTTAGAGAAGTTTCTTAAGCATAGGGGGAGAAATCTGAGCACCCTTTAAACCAAACGGCAACGTTATCTGGGGCTCTGGCTCCTGGTTGGGTCTTCTATGGCAATATGGCCTCAGAGGATGGGGTCGCATTAAAACCGATTTTGTGATAATGATGAAAAGCAAATTATATAGGGAGGGGGGGTTATTTAAAATGGATTTAAGGACTGAGATACATGTTTCGGACCACATGCACATAAATTCAACACCGTTTGGGACGAATGTTGGGTTTTGGTCCCAGATAAGCTAGGTGGCAGGTGAAAGAGTGGGCTAAATCCAGATGTTACAACCCGATTTTTGGGATATGAAATGTCACCAGGCTGGCAGGTAAGGAGCTCCAGCTGGTAATCCAGCAAGTTACATTAGGACTAACATTGCAGCTGGGTCTTAGGGGCCCAGCTATGGGCGAGGACGTGAATTGTATTCCTAGCAGAGATACTGCGGGAAAGAGGAGTTGGGATACTGACAAGCCCTCAGCTAATGGGTATGAGCATCCTTCCAGATTTGAGAAAGGATTCGTTCTTTCCAACCTCAGGATGCAGGACTTACATTTCTGACTGGTGTCGAGTTTGTGCATAGAACTGCAGTTTTTTGAGGATCTGCTTTATGTACAGGTGGAATTTTATGGCTTCCCTTTGGGGACCTTAGAGCCCAAATTGACTATGATATTGTTACCTAGAGGGGATTAGTTAAAAAAAAAAAACAAAAAACTTTTAATTGTGAAGGCTAGTACTTTTTTTGTTGTTGTTATTGGATATTTGTGTTATAGGCATGGGCTGTCCAGAACAAATACCTTATTTGAAACAAGAGTGATAATTGGTATACTTGGTACCAGGCCACCTTGAGTCAAAGGCTGTTGAAAGATTTTAAATTCATCTCATGAGATCTGCTTGGTGACATTCTGACCACACAGGTAAAGAAAGGCAGAAGTTACTATATTATCTTAGACTTTTATGACTGTTCGTGGATATTTGAATCCTTATAGATCACCAAGTCGGAAGGAATACTCACAACTTAATACTTGGTCTGAGGAGGCAAAACTATCTTTAAGGAAAAGTATATATAGTGTAAGAAAAGAATTTGTCTTACTGTGAACAGATGCAGATGGAAAGGACGAGGATCATCAGGATCAGAAGAACAGTAATGGAGCATCCAATAATGATATTTCTGTTCTTTTTCCACGGTTCCGAAATGTTCACATATTCACACCTGGCACCCATGTAATCACTCTGGCACCTGAAAAAAATTTTAAAATTTAAATTATTATATATATATATATATATATATTTTTTTTTTTTTCATAAAAAAAGAAAATTAATTTTCTATGCACCTAAAAACTATTTTTGTCATCAAATACTTTATGACAAAACCTCCCAATTATCCTCTTTCTATAAGTCTATTCATTCACATTTTTCTCAAACTATTACTCACTTGCAGGATGGTGTTTCCTGGTCCTTAATGTAACGGCACTCTCCGTGGATACAATAATGTTTTAGCTCCTCTGGACATTTCGAGAAGTGGCCATTCCACTCTTCTATATCATTTTCTGCTGGCGAAATTAAATAGTAAACAAAAGTTTAAATTTGGAACAAATTTAAAACATTTATCTAATTTGTGACCTTATGCTCCATTATCAAGCAAACTTACAAAGCCAATAAAGGTGCCCAGCTTCAAGTTCCTTTTTCTTATAAGGCTAAAAGACTAATTTCATTCATAAAATAATGACAGGACAGCATCCTTTGCATCAGATAGCTTCTGCATGTGACGTGCATAAACATTTGAAATGTGTGGGCTACTTCAGTTTGTCCTACAGATCTCTACGTTATTTCTAAATCATTAGATCCCACTTTGATCAAAAGCACAAAAAAAAATGTTTTCCTGTAAAATCTATCTCTGTAACTTTACCACATACTGTCAGCTTGCAACTATGACGTACATTCTGACTCTCTGACCTAATTTATTAATAGACTGGCTGCAATATGATCCAGTGAAGGCCTAGAGTCATCAAGGACTCATTTTCCATGTGGCTCAATTAGCATGATCTTTGTTAATTGAAACATGAAAGTTGGAATCTCCATTCCCTTAATAAACAGGTGTTTATTTTAGCTTGCTAACTTCACACCCTCAAACAGCTGTTGAACTTCTGACCACCACTTTTCACGTAGCACTTCTTGAAAAGCTGCCGCTATCTTTACAATCCGGTTCAGTGAAATTACCACACACAAAAAATGAGCTTGTAAAAGCATAGTGCCCTCCAGGTGACATCAATGAATGTGCTCCGTTTGTTAGCTGAAACATGAGAAATGGATTGGAACCATGGACCTCAGAGCTGAAAGGAAACCTCTAGAGTATGCAGTCAGGCAATAGATTGTTAGAAAAGATGATGAGAACAGTGTTTTTTGGTGACCGGTAAGCTAGAAGAGCAAATAGCAACATCTTTTCAAGAGGTGGGTTAATATTAAAAAGTGGTTTTTACATTAGAAAGCAAATCTAACAACTTGTAAAAAAAATTATTTTGTTTAGCTTAGAGGTCAAAGCCAAATGTCTAAAAAGGGGAATCTTTCAATGTATTAATATTGTATTATTTTAATGAAAATGACTAATTATCTAACTAACTTTCTGTTGAACTATTAGATTTCAATGAGATGTTAAAAATGTTTTTGTCTTCTGTCCTGTCTTTAGTCAGTTTTTTAGTTTTGCCCACATGAGAGCAAAAAGGAGACATTTTCAGTTAATAGAGATGACACCTTGATTTATTACATTTTCTTAAAAAAAAAAAATAACAGAACAAACTGTCATAACAGCCAAATTGGATTCCTCACAATTAAATAAGAGGCAAGCAGATATTTCTCAAAATCTCTTAAAACACTTTAAGGAGTCTTTGTCAGTAGGGTGCTAAATGTTTATAGAGAAACTGAAAGAAAGTCCGTCTGCCTCTGATTGAAGTGTGTTTTGTGGTTGCCATGACCATGATGACTGAGATTGGATCAGGTAAAAGGACTGAGATCTCACCAGTTATTGGTTTTGTTTGTAAGGTTTTTATGTTTTGGTAGGTTTAATAATGTATATTTATAATAAATATACGAAATATATAATAAATATACGAAATATACGATCACAAACATTATTAAACCTACCAAAATGACACTTAGTGTAACACTTGCACATAAACAGACAGACAGACAGACAGACAGACAGACAGACAGACAGACAGACAGACAGACAGATAGATTTATTTTACTATTAAAAAATCATAAGCAAAACAAATATAATCGAAAATCTTAGTAGCATCTAAACTGAACTAGAGACCTGTTTAACTTTGTCTTGTGGGATCTCCAAAATAAGCAAATCTCTCTTTCTTTTTTTTTATTAAACACCTTATGATTACATGTTCTCCATTATAAATCAAAGTTTGTGTGTTATAGACAAATCGAAGGCAGCAAGTTTCTTTTTTTCTTCTTTTGGGATGCAACATTTCATCACCCATTTTCATGCAAATAATCCTGCCAAAGATGAATAGAAGGAGGTGGAACGTCAACAGGCCACAAAAGCCATAATCCAGTCAAAGATTACCGGGACTATTTACCTAGACTGCTTTGACCAGTTTAGTGTCTGCTTTGATGACCTCAAAGCTTTCAGCCATTGATGACATCAATAAGGGATTGTACCGTATTCACCTGTGCAATTGTCCATCTTGCCATGAAGATGGCAGGCGGATGATCCATCGGTTGTGTTCCATTCTGCCAGGCAATGTTTCCACAAGGCTAGAGCTTCAGATAGAAAACCAATTTTAAAAAAAATAGTCACACACATTTAAATATATTCATTGGGAAAGTGTGCAAACACATTGTCCAATTTTTGCCTACATTTGACACTGCAGAAGGAGTTCCTCTCCCATCCTTGCTTTACTAACTTTCAAGTGAATCGCAGAATGTTTCAAACTATAGCCAGGATTATTTCATATGTCATGATTAGTGTAGAGTTAGATAATATATTGTTGATTTATAGGATCTCCACTGAAAGATTAACCAGCTCTGAAGCTTCTTTATAGATATTAGTTAGTAGGAAAATGCTCTTAGACTTCACAACTAAACAAAAATATTGAAAAACAGCCTTCCAATAAAATATTCATCTACAATTTTTACTGTGTTATACAAATCTTATCAAGTTTTGAAACCTCCATGTAATAAAGCAGTAAAGAAAGTTGATCCCTCATTCTAACATAAGCAATAGGAAAGTGATTCTTACCTGTTAGTAGCGCAACATAGAGTCTGTACATCTTTGCCATCTCCTTACTTGACAGAGATTCTCATTAGTCTTCTGAGAATTCACACATATAAGCAAAAAGAATTCCAAGAGGTTAAAATCCTTTCCAGGGGTCAGTGGTGTTAGAAAGAGGTGTGGACAGTTTGTGGAAATTTCCAAAAGCTGTGTCCTATCAGGGCTCTTCATTGATGGTAACTATATTCATATAAGCCAGAAAGAGAGCAAAACAAAATATGAGGCTTTAAGAAGGGGACGGAAGCACTAAGATCAGAGCAGCTCTGAGGACTGTAGCTCCACCAAGCTGAGTCTAGAGTGGGAAGGCTCAGTGAAACCTGACTCTGTCTTTTTACTCTCCGCCCACACCTTTAAAGGAAGGACAAACCACTAGACGCATTCAGGTTGTTTCCTTTTTAAAGTCCTGTCTCTTTACCTTGCAAGAATTAAATGATAGGTGGAGTAGTTATTGTCAGTTAAGGGAAACCTGTTTACCAGACTAACATTTGATTCTATTTATAATGTGTGTTGCATTGTGCTTTAGGGCTGTGCATGGTAACTAAACTAACAGTGTAAAAAGGAGGGCAGAATGACATATTAACTGACTGTTACATTTTGTTGTTCAGGAGAAACTCTGCCAAAGAAGAAGTTAATAAAAGTTTCAATGTCAAAGGCTATCAGTTAAATTGTATGTTTTTCTTTATTTGTTTAAGGATCAACATGTTTACAACAGATGATTTTGTGATGAATCTTTTTGCGATTGATCATACTAATTATTTCAATAATCCCTTTTCATATACTATTAATGACAGAAAATATTTTTCTGCTACTTTCAGCTGTAAATGACAGCATTTCACCATAATTTGTTCACTTGAACACCAGATGGCATAGTTTGACAGAGCTTCATAGCTGAGCAATTGCTAGAAATATAAAGAACATTTTAAAAAGATGCTCCATTATAAACAATATTTTTCCTTGTCTTAATGAAAAAGTTTCACAACCAGGGTGTAGGAGGAAAAGCTGATAGCATCCTAACCTGATAACTGGTTTTGCAACTTAACTGCCATCAGAAAGTTGCAACAAATTGGGGCAAATCATTTACATCACTGTGGAGGAATGCTTCAGCAGCAATAAAAGGGTATCTGAGCATAAATTATCTGTTTAAGGTCAAGCCACAACTGATAACCTATGTTTTGCTTTTATTTAGGATATTTAGTAATGTAATTGTCGCCTTACTTTAGATTACTGCTGTGCAGCAAAACCCATTGATGCATTAGCCTAAGGTCAGAAGCTTTGACATTCAGGATTTTCTGATGTATAGGTACATTTTTATGCTTCATTGCCTGAGCCATGTCATTCAGATTTGGAAGCAAAAAGGCAGCTTCTTATAATTATGCAACCACCGCCATTTTTTTTCTTTTTTTAGACAGTGTCCTGTCTGGCAATGTGGCAATAAGAATAATTGTCTTGATGCCAAAAAAGGGCCCAACAGATTTTGCTTTCACAAGTGGAGCAGTACTGGTATCGCCATAGTGTTCCGCTTGATTTATGCATATAAATAGCTTTATTAAAATTATGCAGGGAGTGTTACAGATTGTATGGACACTGCAATGAAAATAAAACAGGAAAATGGAGAACAGATGAAAGAAAGAGGAAATAAAAGGGAGACAACAATAAAACGTCTTCAGTCTGCTTCATCACCTGCAAAGAGATGTGTAAAGAACAGCGCAACCAACGGATATAGTATAAGGATACACTAAAGTGGCACCTTGATACTATCACTGAAGTATAAGTTGAATTATTTAATCTGACATGTATACTGTGGTAGCTGAAGGTCAGAATATGGGCTTCTGTATGGGAGTGAATCTCTAAGTACCTGAAGCCAAGCACCTGTAGTTGTTTGTGAGAGTGCACCTGTGCATGTAAAGTTTATCCAAAGGGAAAATGTTCAATAGTGGTTGTGGAGACCCAAAGACCCATCCGCCCAGAGCACCGAGGCAAGCGCTAGGGGACCCCAAAACCCCAGATGCCCAAAGGCATCCCCGCCACCCACCATCACCACCACTGAGGGAAGAGGAGAGACCCCAGGAAATCCCTCATCCATCGCAATGCCAGAGCCTCCAGGAGCCAAGGGGACGAGTCCAGGGGCTCCTCCGGCAGCCAGCCACCCCAAAGTAGAACCGGCCATGGGCCCCCCCCCGGCTAGAGCCCTAACCGCACCACCATGTTTTACTTTATGTTTTTGTTTTGTTTTTTATGTTACAATTGTTTGCCTTTCAAAGAAAATGTAATAATCACATTTTTGTTTTGCTATTCTGCAGAGATTCTGATATGAGGATGAGTCTTCTGGTGAAAAAAGAAGATGAGTGTTTTGGCTATGGAGTTCTATCAAAATGCCCAGACTTTTTCTTATTGACGGGGCATTAGAAACAACACTGAGCATTCCGGTAAGCAGTTTCAGTTAAACATGGCCTTAACTGAGACAAGCGAGGCATTCATTGGTCAGTTGTTGGCTTCCTTTGTCTGGATGGGCTTTCAGAGCACTCTTGAAACCAAAATGGCCTCTTACCCTAGTTCACTGGAATCCCACAGCTTTAAGAATGTCTTTGCAGTCCTGAAAAGCTCTTTGAACCTAGATCATGTAGTTAAACAGGTTCTACGAAAGGGAATCCAGTAATCTCGGTAATCAGACCTGGGTGTGACCAGTGAAACCAAAAATTGGGTTAATTCTGTTAAATTGATGGTAAAGTTAGGGCACCATGCTTTACATGACCCATGTGGATTTGGATATCTCTTCCAACAATGAAAGAAATATTCCTTTTAAAACATCTTTTTTGTATTCTATTTTTGGTTGATATTTTTGTCCGATATAGAAATTTGTTTGATGAGCTGTTAAAGTGTGGCAAGAAAGCTAAAACTGAGGGCTCAGAACAGGAGGCTCCAGTATTGGAGGCAGAGAGACAGATTTCTTAGAAAGGTGTTTATTAAGAGACAGTGGTTCTGCAGTAACAGCAAGGACGTCTAAGGCAGAAACCTCTGGAGCAGGAAAACTCAGATTAGTTACCATGTTAATCTGGCGGAGGATGATTACGAACGTGTGAGTCAATAACCTGGTTTTATAGTTCAGTCCGTGCCTAGAGAATGAGGTTGATTTCAGCCAGCTAACTGACAGCATGCAGCGGGCACCACTCTTAGAGTCCCAGATGCTGTAGTACCAAAGGATGGAGAACAAGCAGGAGATCAGATCCGAGCAGAGGAAGGAAGGCAGGATAATCCAGAGGACGAAGCCAAAGCTGGTGTCGAGGACATGCTCAGGATTCAGAACCAGGAGATCAGAAGTCCGAAGAGGTTCCGAAGGCAAATCCAGGTCGGTGACAGGAAACAGCTCCAAATTCAGCAAACAGGAAGAATCCAGCAGGAGTCCAACGATAGGTAAGGCAAGCAGATCAGATGGGAAGAGGAAGGCTCACTTGTTTAGAGGCAGAAACAGGTCAGGATCAGGTAATCAAAAACATTAAGGTAATGCTAAAACACTCACACTGGCTCAAGAGATAATCTAGGCTGATGACAGGAAGCAGGCAGGTTAAGACAGATCAGACGGCAACAGGCAGGCTCAGTGGTTGAGGCAGAACAGGTAATCAGAAATATTAAGGTAACGCTGAGATAATCTCACCACTGGCTTGAGAAACAATCTCACCACTGGCTTGTGAATAATAAGCGTTGATGACTGGTAGCAGGGAGGTTAAATAGAAGCTAGAGCAGATGGATCAGATGAGCAGTAATGAGAATCTAGTTAGACAGGTGAATGAAATGATTAATTTAGCCAATCATCAGCGCCAAGATCATAAAAAAAAAAAACAGAAAAACCTTAGAGGAAAAGCAAAATACTGGGAGAAAATACTTTATATTCACGTATAAGTGAATATTACATCTGTCTGTGATGAAATTGCAAAAATTACAATTTTACACACTTGTCTATATCTACAATAAAAAGAACAACTTAAGCAGAGGTGGACTGGATGGGGATCCACATTTGGCTTGCCAACCAGAACAGAGTATGGTAAAGGAGTAAAAACCAATAAAGAATCCTGGATAGGTGTCAAAATGTCCTTAAAAGAAGTGAGCAAAAATCCAGTTGTCTCAAATTTGAGCCTGTTTGGTGGATGCCAAGACCTGGAAGACTAAGGATTTGAACAGGCATACTCAAGTAAAGACTTTTTTCCTCATTAGATTATGTGAAATTTGAACTTAATTTGTTACTTATGTTTGTATTCAGTTTTTCTTATGTACGGTAACATTAGGGCTGCATGGTGGGGCAGCTGTTAACCATGTTGCCTTGCAGCTAGCGAGTGTGTGTGTGCATGCATTGTTGGTTGTTACTCTCTTTTAAGAGGAACAAGAGAGCTAATCAGATT
Organism: Cyprinodon variegatus; assembly: GCF_000732505.1. Classification (NCBI taxonomy): domain Eukaryota; kingdom Metazoa; phylum Chordata; class Actinopteri; order Cyprinodontiformes; family Cyprinodontidae; genus Cyprinodon; species Cyprinodon variegatus. Next base: position 88,547 of record NW_015150687.1, read on the forward strand.
TGATATAAAAGACAGGTAGCACAAAATAACCAAAGAAAAGGATAGGAACCTTTCAGATGTCATAAAAGGCTTGAGAATGGGTCATTATTTAGTTACCAGCAGGACAATGACCCCATACATACAGCCAGAGCACAAATTAAGAGTTTATAACAAATAATATTCATTTGTTAGAATTGGTAAGTCAAATTCTTATTAAGAAAATAAGTTTAAGCTATTTTGTAATGAGTCTTGGGCAAACATTCAGCTTTTTAATGTGAAACGTTGGTAGAGACATTTCAAAAAGACCTACAGGTGTAACTAAAGCAAAATGTCTGGTTCTACAAGTATAGATTATATATTAATAGAAAAACAATAAAAAGTTTTTAGATGGTTCAAGAGTACATGCCAATAACATCTCCAATAATTCACAGAGCAAGAAGCTATATTCACAGTAAATCATAAAAAATAACTTTGTTTATTTAGTTTGCTTGTTTCAACTCTAATAACACTTAATTTCAAAAATGCTAAATGGTGTCCCTTTGTAGATTATTTAATTGAAACAATTAACATCTGGCTCCTAAAATATAACAGTTGAAGAAAAACTATCATTTTATTTTAAAAAAATCATCTGATTTCTGTAAAACCTGCAATACATGCTCTGATTTGATTGATTTTCTTATACCTTAGACCGATTAGAGCTCAACCAGAGAGAGCACTCAGAAGCTTTAGGTCAGTTTTGTTACTTTTAGGCCCTCAGATCATTAAGTGTTGATTCACCTGAAGCTTTTGTTAATCTAGTAAGATATAAAAAACTGATTACAAAAAAATTTGTTGCTGAAAAGCAGTTCTGTTAAACACCCCAGGCTTTGATGTTTTTGATACAAGGAAGAAGCATATCAGTTTGTTTGCCCTGAAACAAAACGGTAAACTCAACAGAAACTAACAAGCTCAGGCTTATCACTAACTGACACTGTTACTGGAGCTGTTCCACGGTAACATCACCCTTTTCTATAGATTAAAAATTAATCCATGCAGTATGAAATAAAATAAACCCATTCTGGGAGGTGCATTTCTTGATATAGGATGAACTTATCACAGCAGAGGCCTACAATCAAAAAACATTCTTCATTTAGATTTTTATGTAAGGATTATTAACAATTCTTGTTAAAAAAAATTAAAAAATCTTTTCAGGAGCCAGAATAATAATCCGGGATTAGTCATCACTCATACAACTGTGATTTTCCACAGCGTCAGAGTTGAACCACAGCAAAATAAAGAAACATGCATATTGTCTGGATTTACCCCGAACCTTTAGGTGAATCTTTGCTCACTTTTTTCAGCATTTTGTGACTTTTGGAACTGTCTATGTCTTGTTTCAGTTAAGCCAGTTTTAACTCCTACATAATCGTGGTCTTTCGGTCATCAGCGACAGAAATGAGGTAAATAAGTGTAACTTAGGAAAAATATACACATTTTTAATGTGTACTGAATAGCAATGTGTTATATTATTTCCATTTGCAATGTTTCCAGTCAATGTATCAAAGTCCCTTTGCTGGTAGTCGGTAGGAAATAAGTAAAACAAATTGTGAAATAGTGTAGATCGTATTAAGGTTTTAAACTACTAATGTTAGAATATCAAACAGAATTTATGACCAGAGGCACAAATGGATTGCTTTTGTGTAAGAAAAAAGAGAGGTTCCCTGTTTGCGGTAAACTTTTTGAGCATCTCATTTAGTGTTACATACAGTATTTGATCTGAGTTTGAAGGGATTTTAGGTTTGTTTCACTTTTGAACCACTGTGTTAAAAAGTCAGAGATAGTTGCTGTAGGAATCTAGGCTTCAATATGGTCTCATTTATTCATCCTCTGTCATAATTTCATGTGACTGTTGAAGTTTGCACTGCTGGAATACTTTTTAAAAACTGTTTCAGCTACAATTTGGAATGGAGTTTGGAATCATATAGAATTATATTCTAAATTATTTACTGTAAAAGATGAATCGGTAAAAGTTTAAAGGTAAAGAAATCCCCAAAACAAACAAAACAAATTATATATGTGCTTTTGTTTATACATAGTGCAAATTTCTGTGAAATACATGGATGGATGGATGGATGGATGGATGGATGGATGGATGGATGGATGGATGGATGGATGGATGGATGGATGGATGGATGGATGGATGGATGGNGGATGGATGGATGGATGGATGGATGGATGGATGGATGGATGGATGGATGGATGGATGGATGGATGGATGGATGGATGGATGGACTCATAGATTAAAGTGATACAGTGAAGGAAAACCAAGACAGCTTAAGCTGCTTTTACTGCTTTGCATATATTTTAGACTCTTCTTCATTGCAACATAATATCAAACATTCAGCAAAGCTAAAAGGTCACCTGTTCATTTCTATTTCAGGCACAGAAATTCATGAAAAATGTTTTAGACCAATTAAAGGACAGATCAGTGGTAATGGTAGCACTATAGGGAAAACACTACAGACTTTTCCTTTAAGAGTGCCTGAAAAGGAAAGGGAAGTGATAAAAAGTTGTTGTCTCATGACCGGCTAGACATTATAGGTGCTGAACTTGACAGTTTTTGTAATAAACTTTATATTACTAAACCAAAGGGTCAGTTTGATACACGTACTAAAACAGTTTACAATCAAATATACAGGAATAGGTTTTGTTTAAATAAAATCACCTTCTTATAAAAGACAGGATTTTTCATTTTAAGTATATGAACTTTATTACCGTATTTATGCAAACACTGTTGTGTGATTTTCTCATAGCATGGCCTGATTTTACAAGCAAGTCAAGGAAAGCGACCAGCTTTCGGTTTATCTTTCATTGTGTCTTTGCAGTTTGGAACAGGAAGACTGGGTTTCCTCTCTCTGGCTGTGTTCCTAACTTAGACTGAGCATCAGGAAGTTCCAGCGCCATTAGATTCCAAAGTGTCATTTAAAGAACAGCTTTAATAGTCCTTTTTGTATAATTTGCAGAAAGCCACAACATCACTCTGCTTTTGTATATCACAGAGATCGATCTTAAAGAGAGAAAAAAGTCTGCCATTGAGTAAAACATTGCATTGTGCCAAAAAACATACAAGTAAATCAAAAAATAGTAAAAGACGTATATATAACAAAAGAACTTTTATTATGATCCATTTTCATATTTTTCATATTCATAAAAAAGTTCACAGTTTAGAAAAAAAAACATCTGAATAACAGCCAAAATGTTAAAATGTCCTTTTCTTTACAGGAGATGTCGCAGTTGGGTCCATCATGTCTTCGTACTCTGCAAAACATGCAAAATCTCTTATTCTTTTTTTTTTTTAACTCAGCTGATATAATAGATATTCACTGACAAGCAGAGAACTGTGCAGAGTCTGACCTTCACACCACAGCGCAGGAGCGCGGCTCTCTGAAGGGGTTGCTCCCTGTAGGGACTCCGACCAGCAGGGCATCTTTTCCTGCATTCTGCAGACAGTATTGCTGCAGCTCTGCAGCTGCCTGGGACACCTTGAAAAAACAAACAATTAACATGAAAAGATTGAATCACCTTTTTGGCAAAAACGTTATGTACTGTATCTTACTAACTGCAATTTTACCTATCAATTTTTTTACGCAAAAAAGAAAAAAAAGTTTTTGCAACAAACCTGAACTGGTAAACTCAGATTCTTTTTATAATAAACTTCAGTTGTGTTAAATATTGCAATGCTAACATATTTTTGCCTGAATAAAAGAAAAGCATGTTTAAAGCTTTTTGCAAATAACCATCATAACAAATCTGTTATAAAAAATTTACAATTCTATTAAAGTATTTAATCATTTAACTTGAAAAGGACTAATTTTACGGATGATCTTTTAGCTAAATTATGACACTGGAACAGTAAAAGTAGCCTAATATTTTGTAGAAAGCCATAATATTGTCATACAACAGTGTGTTGTCAATGCTGACAAGTGGGAAAGCCAAAACAAACAAGATGAGCGGGCTTTAACAGTAACACCTAGGTTCCTACCTTAATTCTTTCCACGCTGGCCTCAAGTTTTAGTTGTTCCACCAGCCGTCGCATGTTGGATAAATTGGAATTAGAGGTCATGTTGTTAAAAGAGGGAAAATAATATATGAAAACAAAAAGTAAAAATCTCTTCTTGCTCTTTAGACACAGACTGCTTGAATCTGCTGATGGGAGGCAAATGCTGGACAAGAAAAGAATGGCTGGCTTTCTTTCAAAATGACCTCTGCTCTCTGCTGAGGAAGCAGGGAAACTGTAACACACTGACCTCTATGTGCATTTTACCAACATTACATGGAAGACTTTTTAAGGCTGAAAAGATTAGTAAAAGCATTTATTTTACCTGGATTTAGTTTAACAATAAATAAATAAATAAATAAATGCGATAGTCCTCCATGAAATAGACATAAACTGAAAAAATGAATAAAAAGATGTAAATTAACCATAAAACAAATAACAAACATGAAGTATTAAATGATTCAAGCCTACAATAGTGGGGATTTGTGTATGTGCATTAGTCAATGATATTAGAGATAGCATTAAATTTAAAGAAAACATGCAGTACACCCCCCCTTCCGCCTAACTTATTTGTTATATCATTTGTTTCTACTAATCCTTACGTTGTCTATACTCAATTATTCGTGGAGGGTTGCTGAGGTGCTGGTGTCCATCTCCAGCAGTCATTGGGCCAGAGGCACGGTACATTCTTTGACAGGTCACTATTAAAACCCTATATTCTTGACTAATTGAAGATGAAATCTAACAAACAAAACATAATGAAATATTAAAGATAGAAATTTGATCTGCCAATACGGTTCTTTGCATTTCAATGTTTGGATGCAATGCTTGTTGTTTTAAGATAAAAAACAAAAAATGAGATTGACATTTTTCTAAATTCATCCAATCTTCCGCTTATTCTGTCAGGGTCATGGTGAGGCAGGTGCTTATCTCCGGGACCTCAATGGGCGAGAGGCTAGGTACAGCTTGGACAGGTCACCAGTTCATTGCAGGGCAACACAGAGTCACACAAAGACATACAACCATGTTAATATCTCCTCAAATACAAAAGACGCAACACAAATACAAAGTTTTTTTTGTGTTGCGGCTTTTGTATTGTGTTGTGGCTTTTGTATTTGCTTTGCAGCTTTTGCATTTGTGTTTCGGCTTTTATATTTTTGCTGTGGCTTTTGTATTTTTGTTGCAGCTTTAGTAATTGTGTTGCAGGTTATGTATTTATTTTGCAGCTTTTGTATTTGCATTGCAGCTTTTGCATTTATGCTGCAGCTTTTGTATTTGCATTGCAGCTTTTGCTTTTTTGTATTAGTGTTGGCCCCTCTGGGCCACCGTAATAACCTGTATTAAGCAATATTTAATCCATAATAAAATGTGGTTTAATTACCAAACTGCAAGTCTGACATCCAAAAATGCCACAAACAGCTGTAAAAAGCAGTGGAGGCTATGCCACTTTGTATCATAGCAACAACGATGCCGTTCCAAAGTGACCGTAAACGCGTCACAGCTTTCTCACCATCTGATTGGTCGAAAGGTGATTTATGGGGATTGGCTGTAAGGAGCTTTTGCGGAAAAGAAGTTAAACATAAAACAAATAGACAGTTAAACAGAACAACTATGAGCTAAAGCGGGTCTACGCCGTAAAGGTATCGGACTCGGTGTGTTTAGGTGTATGAGCGTTTGGCAGACATGGTGGAGGTATTTTCTGGTCGGACTCTCCTGAATAAAGACGGCGAGTTCGTGGATCCGGAGGAAGCTCTGCGGAACAAGGTGGTGGGGATCTACTTCTCAGGTGCATGGTGCCCACCGTGTCGGGACTTCACGCCCATTCTGTGTGATTTTTACACGGAGCTGGTGGAAGAGAGCGAGCCTCCTGCTCAGTTTGAAATCGTTTTTATCTCTTCAGACAAGTCTCCTGATGACATGGTCGAATATTATCATGACATGCACGGAAACTGGCTGGCTTTACCCTGGAATGATGATTACAAGCAGTAAGTCGCTGCTGACTGTGAAGAAGTGCTGAAACTAGTGAATTTTTATTTAACTAGATAAAATATTACAGTCTATACCGCTCTTTTGAGCTGTAGCTTATGTAAACTACTTAGAGGGTCACCCTGCCGAGGATTAGGTTTAAATGCAGGGCAGACTGATTGTGTCCTGACCTTTATAATGGGTGTTTATAACTATAATCATTTTATTAGAAACAAATGTATGAACAGGCTTTATATCTATATGTATTTCCCTAATTATAAGTGTGTAAAAATGATACATTTATTTAGTGCTTTCTATATAGACAACTGTACCACATTGTGCTTTATAGCAGATAAAGCAAAGAGTTTATAAGCCCAAGTAAACCTCTGTAATAATAAGTGATTAAAAGAAAAAGCTGTTGTAGTTGAAAAGGGAACTGGGGAAAAACCTATAGATATAAATATGCATAAATTCTAGAAACTTAAAATGAAAAATACATAGATAAGGTTATTTATGAGAACCTCCAAAATAATTGCAAATCCAATAAAGTTGTCTAAAGATTTATAATTGTGTAAAAACAACAGAAAACAAATGCAAAAATGTAGATATTAGTAGGGCCGAAACAGTTAATCGGATTAATCATGAGTAATTGATTATTGAAATAATCGTCAAGTAATTTAGTAATCGATTATTCTTTAATCAGAATATAGAGACGGTAAAATACGGCTTTAGCTGACAGAGCAATCCAATTAGAGCAGTATTTATATCAAAATTGTAAAATATATATACATATAAATATATAAAAACATTTTTTTGAAGGTTGAAAATAAATTGTCTGTCAATATGTTCTATCCCAAACTCCTCAAGTGAAAAAGTTTGAGTCTATCTGGTTTATTTTCATAAAAATGTATTCTTTAAGGGTCCTTTGGCTATCCAATTATTAAATGATTTATCGAAAAAATAGTTGACAGATTAATTGATTTGCAAAATAATCGTTAGTTTTAGCCCTAGTTATTAGTATTAACTGTAAGACAGACTGAAAAGATGAAGAACATGCTAGTTGTAAAACAAGAGTTTGGGTTAAATAAACTTGCAACAGATTCTATTCCTCTTATTGTTCTTAATTTAACTCTTGTTAAATATGAATGAGAAAATATAAGCCAGAATCAGTTTTTTTAAACAGATAATAAGAAAAAAAGGAGAACAAAACCAATTAAAACCTTGCTTTGAGCTTTGATGATAGTATACATGTTATTACTGAGTTAGTAACTTGTTTTTGTTTGTTTGTTCTTGTTTCTTCTAGTGAGTTAAAGCAGCGCTACAAGATCACAGCCGTCCCCAAACTGGTGATCGTGAAGGAGAACGGAGATGTGATCACCGATAAAGGAAGGAAGCAAATCCGAGACCGAGGCCTGGACTGCTTCAGGTCCTGGTTGGATGCTGCTGAGATCTTTCAGAACTTCAAGGGTTAAGGAGAAGCATAAACCAAAAGTCAATTACGAAAATATTCAGCAGAATAAATTAAAAAAGTGACAATGGAAAAAAAACAAAAAGAAACAAAAAAACATTTACCCAAAAAATCTCTCACTTGTTACTGATGGTATTGTTCAACCTTATAACACTGTGATTGAGCTTCTTTGATAACAGCTTTGCAAACATGCAGTGAAATACTGCTCTAGTACAGACCTTCCTATGCATTTAAGATTCATCTCAGGCTCAGCTGTAAGGGAAACTGTATGATTCACAGCTGCTGTAGATCTCAGGTTACATTAAATCATCCTTCTGCAACAGTTAGGATTTCTACTACATCTTCCTCCTAATAAGGAGACTTTTAATACATTACTTTGGCTATATATTTTTAAGCAGCTCATAATTTTTTTCATTTTATGTTTTTTATATGTAATTGGTAATAAAATGTACATCTTATGATCTCTAATGCTGTTTTCAGTTCCCTACCACTCAGCTTGTTTAAAAAAGAAAAACAAACTTGATTCCCTTTTGCCTCATTAAATGTCAGAAATCCCAGAGGGTCTGTTTCCAGCATGCTTGCACCTTTGCCACCAAGAAACCTAATTGCATGTTTCCTCTGTGTGTGCTGATTCAGTAGCTATCAATTTGTGAAAATACATCCAATAGCATGACGTCACGATTCTCAGAGCGCAGGCTGATCCCTGTAGGTTCATTTTCTTTGAAACTCCTTCAAAGTGTTCACGGTATCTAATTATCTGCACTGTCAAGAAGTTAACTGCTCCTTTCCTGAATCACGTCATTGTTTTTTTTTTCTTTATGTCTTAATAACAGTAATATCTTGAGAGGGCGGCAAACTTTTCATTTTTTACAAGTAAAAATGATGCAACCTGATCTGAAATGAAACGACAGAGACAATTTGGTTTGATGGAAGGAAGGCCATCAAAGCTGCAGTCCTCTGCACCACATCAAAGTGGATGGTGGTGTCATGACATCTAGAAATGTATTGATTGATCTTGTTTGCATCATTTATTTTTTTCCCCATTAGAGGTTAGGATTTTTCAAGCCGCCACAAGATGTCATTGTTGCCTCTATAAAAATGATAACTTAACCTCTGCTGCACCCACTGAGATATATACAATTCATAGAATATACCACAAGATTACAGTGTAATAGAAGCATCTGCAGGGTGTATTCTTTGCATGCATTGTTCCTATGTATGACCATTATTTAACATTTATCTGTCGTCAGAGTATCTACCTATTTCAAGAAAATTATAGAGTCTAGGTGGTTTCAAAAGGAAGCCTAAATAAGCACTTTACCGTGGATTTCTATTGTGGTCTGTTACCTACTGTGGGAAAGCCACAAGATCCAGAACTTAGGTTTTCAAGGATTTTATTAAATATAGATTGATCATTAATTGTGTTTGTATAACTAATCAACTCACTGAGTGCATAATCATGCAGTTTTGGTCAGATGTTTAAATTGTACCTTTATTAGCAGGAATTTCATACTAACTGAGGCCTTTTAATTATTTTATTTCTTTATTAATTCAGTTTAAGTTTATTTATATCTCATTAATTCACAACATATGTTATCTCAAGGCAATTTACAGACAATTAAACCAGATCATATGGAATAGGATAGGTAAAAGTGACTAATTTACACAAGAGTAATCTCTCACACCAAGCATGCATGTAGCGACAGTGGAAAGAAAAACTTCCTTTTAACAGGAAGAAACCTCCAGCAGAACCAGGCTCAGTGTGAGCGGCCATCTGCTGAGGCCGACGGGTTCAAGGAGACAGAAGCAGAATATTGTTATTAGAATATTGTTAAACCACCCACGGTTTGAATATACCTACAAACATGCGCAGTTCCACTACATGTCCTTTAGTAGCCACACATTTTGTATCTATCAACAAGATCTTTAAAAAAATAAATCTACTAATATTAGTCAGCCCTTTATAGTAGAGCTTAATTGGTTGGTTTTGCTGCAAGAAATCTAACTTTTCAGCAAAGTTTACACATTTTCAAAAATTCTGAGAAATTATAAATTTAGGAAGCTTAACAGTGTGTTTTATTTATTACAAAACAAGTTTGTGAGTGAGTGGGAGGTTATCAGTCCAGTAGACGATTTGAGTCTGTATTTATTCCATCTAGTGATCTTTTTGAAATGAGGATGTGGAATCCATCATACATACTTTTTTTCCCCTATAAGTAACACAGAGGTAACACTTGCAAAACAAACCCTAAAAATTATTGTTACCACAACAATCCATGAGAGTAAAGTGTTCTTAGTAGAAATAAAATCTTAAATTGTCTTCTCTTAACTTATTGTCATTGAAGTCAAATAGTTTACTCTTTGTTTAGCCTTGAATACAGAACTGTGGGCAGCTGTGAACCCTAATCAAGACAAAAGATTGATTCTTGGAGCAGTTTACTCTTTCTAGGATTTCAGCAAGATAGAAATCCCCAAACTAATTAGAAAAAATGGCCTCCACAAAGACCTAACCTTAAACCTTTTATAAGGCTGGTGCCCTATATGGTTAGAACTGGCTTTAGGCAAAAAAGCAATTATTAGCAATTATTTTTTGTAGTTCTACAATATCCGATATATAGAGAGTCAAACATCCAGCCAGAAGAGAGGCTTAGAGATTATTCAAAACACAACAGTTTCCTACAAGAGCATACGAGCAAGCATACAATTTTATTTCTATCAAGAAAATAGAAAATAAACAAAAATAAACATATCCAGAACATTTTTTCTTTTTTAAAGCAGTTCAATTTGAAGTGACACAATCATTCCAGACCAGAAATCCTTATATGCCTAACATTAAAAAGATATTCACTGTTATGACAGCAGTCTGAAGTTAGAAATGTGCCAGATGCAAGGATAAAAACAGTAATGTTGTCCAGGTTTTGCACATTATCGCTTTAAAATTTAGGCAGAAATGTGAGGTATTTTCTGATATTCATAAGTCACAAAGGTAGGGGGACAAATGTGCTTTGCATCAACATAAAAAACTCCACAAAATGAAACTTTTCTCTTCAAAAGTCAAATTTTAATATATCATTGTATAAATTATAATATACTATGGGCTCATGGGATAACAAAAAAGCCTGGCCTCTTTTTGGAAAAAATTAATGAATAAATAAATCACGCAGCAAATTTCTACTCTTTTGAGGCACAGGTGATACCAGCAGATATGAGAAAGTGGCACAGTTCTAATACAATGCCTGATTGAGAGCCCCCTCCTCACCATCTACTCAGTAACTTAGGATGTGGACTTCACATTTAGACTTGATGTTGGCTTTTAGAAGTGAATGGCAGCAGTGTTTCCTTCTGCTGGAAGCAGATCTTGGTTAAGGCACCAACAAGGCTGGCTTTATGCGGGAACAGGGAGGGAAGGAGGGGGCGGAGAGCTGCGTGGACTGAGGGACCAGCAATGGATATGAAGATCACTTGATTAAGGAAAGGGAACTACCGGTGGATAGTTTCAAAATAAGAGTGGGAATTATTAAATATTTCACCAAAAAAATATATATTAAAACTGGTAAAAAGAGTGAAAAAAATATGCCTTGCGAAGGCAGTTATACCTTTTCGCCAAATTACAACCAAGAATTCCATTGTTATTTGCAATCTTTTATTGGGACAATATTTTATTTTAAAAGTACAAATGTCTAATTTTCACAAATATTAAGCTGAAATGGTGATATTGGTATCGGTATCGACAGCCAAAGGTTTATTTAACTTTTGTTACCCATTCCAGGTAAGCAATAAAACGTTCTACTGGATTCACTTTGTATTAGTCTTTTTCTTGCTTCACAGGGGTAGGCAGCAGCTTGACAAAGCCATGATGGCAATTATTTTACATCCAAGTAGTACCGGTATGCAGTTCTTCATGTATACACACACACATCGATTTCAAACGGATGGTATTGATATTGGCCGATACTGTACAGCCATGTATCGGGTATCTAATTAGGCGGATCAGATATTAGGGATTTAATATTGGATATAAGTCATTCATCCACTGTACTTTGCATGGTACTGTTTTATTAGTGCTGTTACCACTCTAAAAATATGGCTTTCATGTGGGAGTTGCACCAAAAAGAAAAGCTGAAATAAAGCATTAAGAGGTTCTGTTTGTGGAAGATTATGATCTGGTCATTTTTGGTTAGACCAGAACTGAACTTTTTATGCGAACACGCAAGCAGAAGTAGGACAATAAAAAACATGCTGAACAACATCAACCCCAATATGACACATGGTCAGATTTTTCTCTGTTAAAAAAATACGGACTGCTATGTACCACTTCCCATATGTCAGGAAATTTGTTTTGATTTATCACAGAAAGTACTAAATGCGGTCAAGCAAGAGCTTCTATTCCTCTAAAAACATTTGTGCTCCCTCTGACTACAGCTGTGTACTGTGGAAATTCTGGCCTGCACGCACAGATAAAAGTGTATTGTCAATTTCCTGAGCAACATTTCACAGACAACAAAAATCCTTATAAAAATAGACTAAAAACAAAACACATTGACCCAAT
>NW_015150687.1:101583-174172 GCF_000732505.1 Cyprinodon variegatus
AAAAAAGCAAAGATGCAAAACGCAACTGTCCACAGGCGGCTCCATCCATGAGTCACACAGCCAGGCAGACGAGCTCCGAGCCAGCTCCCATGTCAGAGGAAGAAGAGAGCACATCCAGTCAGTCACAGTCAGAGAAACAGGACTACACTTAAAAACAGGCCAATCTCAAACAACTATAAACCAACGTGTTGATGGCAGCAGCACAGCTGATGTTTATTTCCAGGATGACGTCACAGCCAAACAGGAACAGACCAGATGAAGCTACTATGAGAAAAAGCAGAGAGAGCATAAAGTTGGAGACAAATTCTGCAGAGTTGGAGAATAGAGATAGAATGAAGCTTCATCATACACTGGTATTTGAGGTTTGAGGTGAAAAAAGGCCATTATACTATTAAGTATATGTAAATTTAGTTTGTTCATTAGAAATTATATTTATTCAGCTAAGAAGAAGTAAAATATTTTCAGCTAGTTAGAAACCTGAGAATAAGATCATTTTAATTCAAAGTTGTATTGCTTTATTTTATTAGGCTCGCCTAGCGACGTAGTTGTTTGTTTCCAGAATTTGGCTTTATTTTGAAGGGCGGAGCTGTCAACTTCCGGTGTTTCTGCGGCTTCACCAGTCACCGCGGTAGAAACGCTCGCGCTGTAGTTCTACCGCTGGATTATTGCTGCTGAAGGCTGCAGGACGGATCAGCCGCAGCGGGACGATACAGTCAGGACGGTCCTCAACGCAACTGGAGCTAAAGGTGAGTCAGGTGCTGAAGCCTTTCAATGCTGACACTTTACCGTTTATAGCAATAGGAATTGTTTAAGGTGCAATATATTTTCTACTTTTTGCAAGTAAACTCCATCTCCAACTCTAATTTGCTAGGGGGGCATAAAAGGTAAAATAATTTCACCTTTTTAATTCCTTTTTCACCTTTATTATAAATGTCAAACGCTTAAAAATCTTCTTTTTGTTTGATTTTCTACTCTCAGATCAGATAGTGTAATTAAAATACTACACTCATCAGTTTCTCCAGAGCCTGCTATTAAAATTATATATATTCTGTTTATATTAATGCTTCTGTTTAGCTGTTATTTGGCAAACCAAAGGGGTTTATATACAGGAGATATCTACATACAGCATTATGAGAATGCCATTCTGTTTTTGGTTTTATTTATGCTGTATTTTCTTTTAGTCCTCTCTCTAACAGGCACCTAGGAGCCTGAAATATTTAGTGTGCAGGGTGGGAGTTTCTCTGTTGCCTGAAAAAACAGAGCTGGAGATTATCCAGCTTCTGTCTCCTTGAACCCCATTCGGCCTCGGCTGATGGCCGCTCACACTGAGCCTGGTTCTGCTGGAGGTTTCTTCCTGTTGAAAGGGAGTTTTTCCTCTCCACTATCGCTACAAGCATGCTTAGTGCATCCGAGTCAATGAGTCGATGCAATCAACTGGTTTTCCTTAAATAGAAAACTTTGAAACAGTTTGACTGTACGATCTGGTGAACTGTAAAGTGCCTTGAGATGCCATGTGTTGTGAATTGGCGCTATATAAATAAACTGAATTGAAACTGAATTGACGGTGGTGTATCAGATAGGGATCTAAAAAGCTGCAGCTGAATTGTTAAATCAAGTAGCTGTACATGTTAAAAATAAAGGCTGATGTAATATGTTATGACATATGTGTGTTTTTCTGTGCCCTAAATATTTAGATTACCATCTTCTTTGTTTTGTGTTTGTTTGTTTGTTTGTTTGTTTGTTTGTTTTTTGGCCTGGGAATAACCGTCATCTCGCTTTCACTTGCCTTGCAGACTGCCTGCATTCTGGTGTGTCATATCAGATTAAACTGAAGTGCAAAGCTTTCATTCTGTGACATTCTACAGGTACTTCAATGACAATTCTGCATTAAAAAAACTTTAATGTTTTACTTGCACATTCAGATAAAGATAGTTTGTTGAAATTTGTGAATTAAACAGAGAAATGTGTCAATTGTAAACCTGACACTTGGTGTTGTGTGACGATCGCATTTTTTATTATATGCCTAACCAAAGAAAATTCTCGGTTCTGCAGAAAATACCAAAGTTCAAGTGAGGCTGAAATGTGTGTGCCTGTGTGTGCAAACCTGCTAGGTTAAGGAAATGCTAAATATGAACTAAACAAATAAAGACAATTGTTAAAGTGAATAATTCATCTGCATGTTTGCACTGTTAGGAGTCAGAATAGTCATTGGTTACAGGCTTAAATGCATCAGCAGATTATTTGACGTAGGTTAATTTATTTGTTTTGCTTTTCTCTTCATTGTTAGCTCCCTTGCCATGTCCATTGTCAGTTATTCCTAGCATTTGATTTGACCCGCAACTGTAAAGCAGATGACATACAGGGAGTGTTGCTAAGTACAAACTAAGATTTATCACATAACTATTCAGAGATTTAACAGCTGTGGTTTTCATTGTGTTCTTATTTGTTCTGTTTATTTCTTCATTGTGCATTGTGTATTTTTACAGCATGTTGTAGATCAAGGTGATGTTGTATTTTCATTATTGATCTGTGGAACCAGATCGACGTTCGGGCGGGGGCCATGAATAGATGCTTTAACCCTCGAGGCTCTGGAATCAATGTTTGTGTTCACGTTTGAAACAAAAAGATGAAAGTGGCTTATTTAGGTTTTATTACAAACCCTGTTTTATGTCCAAAACTGAGCAGAAAATTAATGAAGTAGATGCTAAGTGACTGTAGGACAGGTGCCACTGGACATGAAGCGAAACAAGAAACAGTTTTAGAGAAAAGAAGACAGGCTTCACTCGGATCAGGTATTACATTAAGACCCCATGGGTCGACAGAGGGAATAAACAATTTGTCTTCCTGTTAGTTGGTGGAAAATGATGCAATAACTTAACATTTTCTCTCTGGAGGCTTTAAGCGAGCTGGACATTATTTAAACTCTAATACCCAAACTGAGTCGGAACATCTTCAACTGTCTTTTTTTCTGAATTCTTCCAGCATTCTATACGATTTATAAATCTGGGGACTGTAATCTGTGTTAGGTGTGGGCTTCTGCTGCATTAAGACTCTAACCAATAGGCTGAATGTAGCAAGGACATGCCAAGAGTAAACTAACGACACTGGGAATACATTAGAGATACACCAATCCAGTTTTTTCCAATCCATTCTGATACCGGTACCTGGCCTGAGAGTATCTGCTGATATCCAATACTGATCCGATTCATGTAAGTGAAGACTTCAGTCTTGACATTAAACATTGTTAAAAAAAAAAAAGGGAACATATGCACACATATATAAATGTACTTTATATTATTTCTTAACAAATAAGCAGCAAAAAAATAGATAACAGTACCATGCAAAGTATACTGGATGGATAACTTTAAATTCCCAATATCTGATGTGGCTAATTAGTCAATATTGGAGCTAATATCAGATCCAGGTATTGGATTGGTGTATCTCTACATACATTACACATTTTCTATTCAATAATTGCAATACTAATTTTGCACACAGATACTGCCAAGATGCTGTAGCTTCAATCAGTTTTTGCAGCTATTGAGATAATCTGTTAATATTGATCGAAGGATGGAATAATAAGGAACCCTTAACAGGATTATGAGGAACCAAGTCTCCATGGAGGGAAGTTAAAGCAGAAATTCGCCATAGTACAGTACACAGTGCTTCCGGTTTGTTGTTCTGGATTTGTAGTTGCAGATTAGTCAGATTACCCATGCTGAGCCGTGACCAACACAGGAAGCGGCAACAATCAAAGCTAGACCCAGATCTGCATTACTGCTGATGTAGGGACCACATACTAGAATGCATTTATGGAATGCTGAGATGATTTATGGGATAGCAATGTTCCATTATCAAGGATAATGTATTTTCCATTACATTATCCTTTAGAACAGTTTCATAAGAAAAACATGCAATTCAAGATGTAATTTTGATTTTAGTTTAATAAACTGTCTAACTCTCCAGTACATGGAGGTCCTGCTTGGACTGGAATAGCACAATGTCAGGAGTCCAGCTTCAGCAAAGTTCACTGACATGAAATAAAGTCATAGTTCTACTTCTGCAAATCTTTAAATGAAATAAAAAAACTATTTTTACGAAGGAACCTGGGATAGTATACAGACTCTCACATCATGATCATTTTATTGAATAAAAGAAAGGCTTTTGTTCCAATATTCTTTCATCTTCCAGCTACAAACTTCATGTAACAGGGCAAGATGAAGGAGTGAAAATGTGTGAATGGAGTAGCTGTGATTACTAAAAAAATCCAGTGCAACAAATTCTTGTGAAAAGCCCCTTACAGTTTTCTTTTTGTTAGATTGTTTATAATGTTCCTTAACAGTTTCCCAGTTAGCGCAACATCACTGAAAAAGCCCCCCCCAACCCAAAAGAGTTAATTCATTCATTTTCCTCATATTTGTTTACTTTCTACAAACAATGGAATAGCAATTATAAATGTAATGAGCTGCCTGGTGTTCCATGTTGATAACCGTTCCTAAATATTAACTCTGTGTCCCTTTTAGACACAGAAGATGCATATTTCCTCTTTGCCAGCTTCTTGGAGAATATTTCCCAAAAGCAGAAAGTAGATTTGCTTGTTTTGCAGGACCTGTAGGTTGTACCAGAGCATATAGCCCAGCTGTTTAGCTGGGCTATATGCTCTGGTACAACCTGCAGTCAGCTGTTTCACAGATCTGTCACTTTGCCAGCTGTAGTTTTAGATCAAGGCTGCCTTTTAGAACGGTGATGAGTGGAGCTCATTTAGCTGTAGCACCATGAATGCCCCACTGTACATCTGGGGAAAACTCATATAGTCCCTCCAGCTGTTTCACATACATTCTATGATGGAAAAAGGTTTGCAGTTTTTACTTCCTTTAACCTCAGCATAGCTTCTTTCAAGGGAATAAGTAGCCACCAAATGTAATACACCACTAAACTTTCTAATATTTTAAAGAATGCTAAAGTAACTTAACTGTTCCTCCGGGAACATTAAAGTTTCCCCTTTCTACTCTGGCTTTGAAGAGGCTCAAAGCAAGAAGGACTGTCAGTAGAAGGAAGGGTAGAAGTCCTTTCCAGATGTCGCTCTGACGGGGAGGTTCTGGGGAAGCCATCCTATAATGAATGAGAGAGAGAATCACCTGAGGGGACCAGAGACATCAAACAAAACCTTTCTCTCACTTTCTTCTGTACCTTTTACTCACTTAAGACTCACTTCTCTTCACTCCTCATTCCATGGATCTCATCCCCCTCAAGTTATCTGTGGATTAATGGACTTCGTACCAGCCTCCTTTTCCTCCCTTTTTTTTTTTAGAATTTATCTTAATTGATCTCTCTGCTTCCGTCCTGCATGGTGGTTGTTTTTATATTTTACTGAGCTCCAGCCAGAGGGCATGTTCTGAAAAATTCGTCTGGGGAGAGAAACCCTGACATTCACTGAGACAAACATGCACATGAACAAATTAACTTCCCTGACCTGAAACAAATACTCAAAACATTGTGGTCAGCAGGGACAAAGCAGGCTCGAACATGAATGATCACTTGTTTTAATCAGCTGCTTGTTTTTTCTTGGATGCAAATTGCCCTATTACACAGAGGGAAAGGATATTTCACATCTTATTGGCCTAAAAGGAGTTAAGACCTCTTTTCTGGAATTTCCATCTGCATGTAAATGTGTTAGTCTCAGTTAGAAGCTGCTATGACAGTCAGAATAAAAGGAAAACATTATATATAGTCCAACATCCGATAACATTCAGACTGTGGAGGAACCACAGTGGTGGTATTATTGGACCGCAGTGCAGCATTTGATATTGTTGATCATTTGATTTTATCAACATGTTTGGAAAACTGGGTCGGCCTTACTGGTGCCTTGCTGGACTGGTTTAAATCCTACCTAAAGGACTTATGTTACAGTGGGGAACGTTATGGCTAAAATCCTGGTGTTATGATGGGATCAGAAAGGCAAATAAAGGCAGTTACTAAGTCAGACTTTTATCACCTGAGGAACATCTCTAGGATTAAAGGACTAATGTCCAAGTATGATGTAGAAAAACTTATACATGCATTTCTTTAAGTATTTATTACCTCAACAGTGTCTTCATAGGTTTGCCTAAAAAGTGCATCAGACAGCTGCAGCTGATCCAAAACTCTGCTGGCTGTGTTCTCACTAGCACTAAAAAGGTAGAACACATCAGTCCAGTTCTGAAGTCCTTACACTGGCTCTCTGCAGCTCAGATAATAGACTTTAAAATCCTTGTGTTAGTCTATAAATCAATAAATGGATCTGCACCTCAATACATAACAGACTTGTTGTCAATATATCAACCTCCCAGACCTCTCAGGTCTTCTAGTTCCAGCCTACTCTAAACACCCAGAACTAGACAAAAACATGGAGCATTCAGCTCCTATGCTCCACTTAATTGGAACAAACTCAGCAGACTGTTAAAACACCGATAGCCGGAGTTCTTTAAGTCAAAGTTAAAAACCCAATAGTTTAGAGCTGCCTTTGACTGTTGAAGTTAAACTGTTAACAGTGGTATTATTAGTTTAAAGTTGTGGTCTTATTTGTTTTACTACCTGCTAGGGATGAAAAAAATTAATGGGATTAATCGTGATTAATCAATTAGTGAAATAATCATTAACTAATTTAGTAATTGATGAATCTTTAACTGGAGTATAGAGACTCTAAAACATGCCCTTAGCTGACAGAGCAACCCACTTAGAGCAGTAATTATACCAAAGTTGTTTAAAAAAAAAAATTTAACATTTTGCATTTAAGATTTCATCTGTCCGTATGCTCTATCCAGATCTCCTCAAGTGGAAAAAGTTTAATTTCACCTGGTTTAATTTCGGCAAATTTCTTCTTTAAAGAATCTTTTGCTATCCGATTATTAATCAAAAAAATAATCAACAGATTAATTTATTTGGAAAATAATAACTAGTTGCAGCCTTACTACCTGATTTTATCATGTCTTTATTTGCTTTTATTCTGCTTTTATTTTTCTCCCATTTTTTTGTTTAATAAATATAAAGCACTTTAAATTGTCCTAGTTCTGGATTGTGCAATACAGATAAACTTGCCTTTTTAAATATATGAGGCAATCTTGATTTAAATCAAACAATTTCATTGTCCTCTGTGTAATTCTTTTCATTTGATAATCCCAGTCACCCTAAAATTGCTGCTAAGTGCTCAAAGAAGGAACTTATCCATACCTTAACTATCTTCAGAAATGGTAGTTAAGCCAAATACTAACATGTACCATCTGGTTTTAATAGGGGTAAATAGCTAATCCTCTATAAAGGAAAAAAAGCAACAAAAGTACAGCCCAGAGCTTTCAGGAAGTTTCCACAGATCATTATGTAATTAGGAAATGGCAGTTAACCGCTAAATCCAGAGCTACAGCACAACATGCATGCTTAGACAATCACTTATGAACATTTAGGCAAGCTTTACGTAAAAAGGGAAGCAGCTATTTTCACATATAAAGTCAAATTAAAGTAACATTTAAACAAAGAATCAACTTTTTTGGCCCAGTTTCACAGAGAAACAAGCTGATTTCAGATTCTGTCACTCACATGGTATTAAGGTGCCTAAATCTTTATCCACTGGTTCATATTCAGTCTCTACAGTAACCAGAAGTTGTTCAATCCATTAATGCTCCCTGATTCGCTCTTTGGTCAAACATTATCAAACAGATTTAAGCAAAATTCTTCTGTTGGATAGAGGCAATCTAACCAGCCAGAGATCAGAATTGACCAATTTGTACCTCAGTCAGCAAGTCAAATATTTCATGTTTATGATGCTTTGGACCTTAGAACGTTTTGGGATTCACAGATGGAATGATTGCCAGCTGCTGTGGAGACGAACTTCTTAGCTTCCCTCCAGGACACCTTTAACCCCTTAATAGATTGGACTTGTTTGTATGCCAGACAAACTGAAGCTGAAAGCTGAAGCTGAGACAAACTGAAAATGGTCTGGCAGCTAGGTCTGGGCAATTAATGCAACAATTTATTTGCATTGTAATTTCAATTTAACAAATGCAATTTTTCAAATGGTAGAGGCATTTCATTTTGGTCATATGACATTTAACAAGAGTAAGACATTACATGTATTTCTGCAGCTCTTTGGATGGAGGTAATAAGATAAAGTGTGTTTGCCACCATACAGGAAGGAAGAGTTAAAGCTGGCATGTAGATGCGTGCATGCAGAAATATGTAAGTACTTCTTCACATAAAGGGTTACAGTAAAGTGTAACAATTGACTGTACAAGGAAGCTTTCATGGTCATAAAAAAAAAATCTGGGAGGAGGACATCTACACACCTGTGGTTAATGCAAAGGAAATCAAAATAGAATCAGGTTTGGTTATAGAAAATAATTGCAATTTGATTTTTGTTAAAATTATTCAGTTCTGCTGGCAACAGCGGTTATAAGGCAAAGTCAGCGTGTGTCAAAGAGCCTTGTGTCTGTTTACTCATTATAGGTAATAGATGAAAGTCAATAGGAAGCCATATAGATACACTAAAACAACTGAGCTGTCTGCAACTTCTTTAGCGTGCACTATTCTATCTGAAACGGAGAATGATTATGATATCCATCAACACCCTATGCATGAAGCTGTTGCAGAACTTGAGAGCTCCTTCAGTGACAGACTGCTGCACCCTAAATGCACGTGGGAGCGTTATCACAGATCCTTCCTCCCAGCAGCACTAAGAATCTATAAACACCACTGTTCCCAACAACCCCAATAAGTTGTTACATTTATTATGATTTTGCACAGTTTATACCTTAGTCAGTTAAATAACATGCTGCTGTCATATTGCACATCTCTGATGTTGCTGCTATTTTTAAATATCCATTATTGTAAAAATGTCCATAGCTGTAAATTGGTTATTTATTCTCCAGGTCCACAGTTTTTATATTGTAAAAACACTTACAGTACAGTATTTAATTTGTACAGTACAGTATTTCATTTGTTTATTTTTAAATCTTCGCCATATTGTTATTCTTATACACCTTTCTAAGGTCCACATTTGTATGACAGTTTTTTCTATTATATTTTTGCTGCTGTAAGACCAGAATTTCCCAATTGGAGGACAATAAAGGGATTTTCAATTCTATTCTATTTTATAAAGATCATTGTATTTCTAAAACAGATACAGATTTCCTCAAAGCAGATGTGCAATATCCCCTCTGCAGTTTCCTCTTGCATTTTTTTGAAAATTCCTGCCCTTGATCCCACCCCAAGAACACTTTTGTTTTGACTATATACATACAAAAAATAATTTAACTCAATTTATTGAATACCAACAGAATGCAAAAGCTAGGCTTTTTTAATCTAGTTGCTGGTCCAAGCCAATTCAGAAGGTTAAAGCTTGCTTGTCAGTTGCCTAAAACTTTCAAAGGTAGCTTTGTGGAACAAAGATAAGCATACATATCAAAGATAACCTGTCACCTATGCTGGATTTCTGCTGTGCTGGTGTTACTGTCAAACAGAAGTGGGATAGAGGACTGTCTGTGTTTTCTGCCAGCAGACCCCTATAGCACTTGCCCTTGATTCAGCACTCACCTCCTTCTCTTTATGACAAATTTTCTGAAAGATATGCAAATGTATTTGAATATAAAAAGTTGCATGGTTAATATATTTTCTGGAAATATATCTGTTTACAAAAATCTGCAGGTACCCTGTTGGTAGGAAGCTCCAGCATAAACCTAAAGCTAAAAACAAAACCCGTCACCAAAATACTAAATTATTCTTTCTCATATTTCATTTTGCTTATAACATCCTGTTATTTTTTTTATCTGGGAACATCCTCCACAGCAGCCCTGCATCCGTGCTTCTATTTCCTGCATGAAAAATTAAATATATATGATAAGAGGGGAAAAAACACATTCATCACCTGAGCCATTTCATTTGTTATTAAACAAACTCGTGTTGAATAGGATGCAGGTTTATTGGTTTGGGTATACAGTGACGAAAATATCAAATATAGCTCCATTACGTTTATACAGGCTTTTGAAGTAGCACTAAAACAGCAGATGTATAATCCGACTCAGAGCAGGCTGCTAGAAGGGGAAGTCACTGCTCTACAAAGAGAGAAAACAGGAAGTGTTGCGTATGAAGCCGAATATTACATTAGTTTAAAGTGAAATAGTGTCTAGATAGTGTTGGGGCACCCAGTGAAGCAGATTTGGGGCTATATACAAGTAAAATTCAATTCTGTGTTATTTCTTTTAAATCTCTGTTTTGTTTTGTTTTTTGTCTATGCAATTATACTAGAAAAAACTGTTCAAATCACACAATGAAAATATTTTGCTGGTGGAAAATGCAAAATGATTAGGCAACAGCATCGCTGCATCTTGGTATGTAAACACTATCACAACACATAGATATACCGTACTAAAAATATTAATTTAAACATCCAAAGATGTTTAGTCCTTTATAAATGTAGTTCTAATTTAAGTATAAATATTTTAGCACTTCTAATGTTGGTGAAGGTCATAATTCTGTAAGATTGTGATGAACATATGAGCATATGAAGATGAACATAAGAGCGTATTATGATTTAACTGCTGTTACTAGTTAGGATCTTCACATAGTAGTAGTGTAATGAAATAAACTGAACAACAAGAACAACAGTAAGCGGGATTTTAACTGTGTTTGTAGAAATCAACAATTCTTTTTCCTTGTTCTTACGAGTACTTGAATAAGTAAATATTGTTAAATCATTCTGTCTTGGATTGATGTGTTTTTAGGTTTTGCTTAGGTTTTAATTAAGTATAGTCTTAGTACCAAAAAGCAAAAGAAATATACCTTTTTATAATTTGACTTGTTAAATAATGGTTCCATTCATAACCATGCAGGGTCTAATCAAAGTATTTTGAGATTTTGAGTTAATCCTACTAGTTATATCATGATAACATAACTGATTGCATCTAGAATTTCCTCCTCTTTGAGATTTAAATTAAAAGAAAAGAATATTAAGATCACTAAACATGGAAAATAACATATATCTGAGACTCATAAAAGCTTAGACTTATTTCAGTAGATAAAGCAACAGTATAGCTACACACAAGACAGATTTTACTCTAACAGGAAAAATATTGGCTTTTTACAATAAAAGCATCATTTCATATTCATTTAAACCTGAGATGTCCTCATGCATCTTCATAAGAAGCAAGAACTGGATTCACTCATTTAAGCTGATGCAGCAGTGTGGTACACTTGAAAGACTGGGATTATAAAAAGAGAATGCCTTTAATCTGTAAACATTACTCATTTAGCATTAAATCAATACGATGTGCAATCAAACTGAAACCAAATTTAAAAAGCAAACTGATTCAGCATATATAACATTGGGGGAAAAAGACCCTAATTGAATCTTACTGTCTTTGACGATGATAAAAACTAATATGGTCTTTAGTGCAATTTAAAAATTTATTATCAAACATGTATAAAAATGAAAGCAATACATAAAAAAAAACAAATAAACTCAGTTTGCATCTATGCCACAGCTATCCTCATTGAGAATCAAATAACCGGAGCTGAATCTGCTTTTTTTTTTTTTTTTTTTCTATTTGGCTTAAAGTTGAGTCTCTGCTTATAAATCTCAATCTCAATAGCCTTCCCTCTAGAGAGGAATCTCTTTCTTATAGCTTTACAGAACTGCCTGATTGCAAGACAATTACTCACTGGCTGTAACAAGATTAAATGGTGGGAAAAGCCTTTATGCGCAGAGATAAATCATTTGCTGGGTGCTGTTTCATTGTTAGTTCTAACTTAGCGGAATGTGACCTGGCTTAATCTCGTCAATCTTAAACAAGCGCATCTAATGTCATTCTTAAATTTGGAAATTACAGCAGTAATTAGTAGTTTCAAACCAGATTGCATGTCTCATATCCAGGCTTGACGTCATTGCACATTTAACGATTTATTGCTTTTTAATATCATAAGCTGTTTCCTGTAATTGAGGATGACTGAGTGTCTTAGAAGGCTCTGTCACTCTCCACCGCTAACTCGCCCGGTTTTTCCTCATCACCCTCTCCTCAAACATTTTGGAATCAGCAGTGGAGGTCCTACTAGAGAGACACCCCGTGTCTTGTGATCCCTCCATGTGTTGGAGCACAGTTCAGTATTCACCTCCACCACATACTAATCCTTTCATTTGCTTCGGCTTCAGGCAGTTGGGTCAAAGGGCTGACAAAGGGCTGACTGTGTAAGCAGTCTACAGGGACAGAGACTGATACAGAGATGCATTTACTGATGTTTACAGTAGCTCAAATACTGAAACACCTTTCAACAAAAATAAGTTTATGCAAAGTTTATCCACAGCCATATGATGACCTCAAATTCACATAGAAATTCATTTCTGGTTACAGCTGGTAGAGATTGCTCATCAAATTTTGAGTTTTTTTATGTTTTTATGTATTGCTTCAATTTTGATATATCTTCTTTTGATAATGAATCTTAAATCATAGTAAAGACCAGATTTGTTTTTAATGTCACCTGGTACATTCAGATACAATATGTTTAGCTTTTTAAAACTGTTACACACGCTGACTCTGCTTGCTCTTAACATTTTGTTTCAGTTTGATTACAAATTAAATCGATTTTGAGCTAAATATCCAAAGTCTTTAAAGTGTATCACTCTGCTGCAGACGCTCATATTAAGAGATCAAGTTCTTGCTTAATATATCACTTCAGCTCTCAAAATGTTATTGTATGAGTATGCTTTCAGAAATAATTATGTGTAAGCAGATGTTCATATTACCCATGGCTTGGTTTGCTAATGCGCATGCCGACCATCCAAATGGCTCTTGAATTTTAACGCTGATTGAAAGAAAAAAAAAAACACTATCCACACTCACTCCCTCCTTGATAATTTCAGATAAGGATGAATTATTTTTCATTTTAATTCTCTATACTCTTTGTCCCATCTTGTAGCACACTGACAATTTCTGACAGAATTCTATTTAAATACCGTATTTTCACGAACATAAGGCGCACCGTACTAAAAGGTGCAGTCTCAGTTATGTGTGCCATTACTGTATTTAACACACACATAAGGCGCACCGGACTAAAAGGCGCGGGTTTTATATACCGGTACATAACCTCTACTACGTTTAAATACCTCTACTGCGTATTTAAAAATAGAGCGGGAGCAAAACTGAGTATGATTGTGCTTTATTCATGTATTTATTACAAAGTATTAATCAAACCTGGGAGCTGGCCGTGAGACAAACACATCGCAGATGACACAGAGCGCTGTGATCACTCCTCTGAAACAGTTTATTGAGGCATAAATTAACTTAAAATGCAGAAATCTGCCGGCAGAATATGTTCGCTTTTATTATCCTGGTGCCTGCAGTTTAGATTATTTAGATGAAAAACACCTACCAGCTGCCACGGTGAACCACGAGGAGGAGACCCGGCCAGAGGCTGCTGTTGAATGAGATTCCTACTGACAGCGCACTGCTGGTATCTTGGGATCTGAGCGGCACCGACAGAAATAATATGGGAAGGTGGGATTGTAATCTGGATCAACTGACTGCAATGATTAAGTTTTCAGGTGGACTTTCCCACTTAAAGACATATTAAAACTACTTTATTCCCACTGATCACAGCAAATATAGCTGCAAGGCAAAGAAAGGATAGAGTAGCTCTGCCCAACGTGCGTCAGACACACTTTTGCACAAAGCTGCTTCAGCTGCACGTCAGAACTAACTGGTACAAGCAGCAAAAATGAAGCAACAGACGCGTGAACGTAGCATTACTTTGAACGGCCGGTTCACACCGATGTCGAGCGGTTGAAGTTCCTTTGTCAGACCTCCCGGAATAACAGCAAGCACAGCGTTCATTTGTTTCACCATGTTTTTCACATCGGCTGTGAGATGGGCACGCATGGAGTTACAGATTAACAGCGATGGTGATGAGTGGAAAAAACCACCTGGTCTCCTTAAATACACCTCCCTCAGCCACTCTTTCATCATTTCCTCAATGATGATGCTATATGCGCCTTATAGTTGTGAAAATACGGTATATATTTGATTCTGACAAGTTATTTTTAAACTTATAGGTGACCATCAACTGTGAAGTCTTTAGTTATTGTATAGATTTATTTTCTTAATATAATGTGCTTGGATGTCTAGCCTTATGGCTGATCCGTTATAGTTATTTTTTCGTCAACCTGTAATGACTCAGGACAGAGGGACCCAGTATTCAGGCAAGGCAGACTGTGGGATAACTTATAAAGTGTTTATTTAAAACGACGGGCTGCGGATCTGCGGTATCAGCAGATAGCATGTCTAAGGCAGGAACGCTGCTAGAGAGTTCCAGACATGAAGCCTGAAAGGCTGCAAACCTGGCAGGAGGTCAGATCCAGTAGATGAAGGGAAGGCAGGATAATCCCGGTCGAACTCAGGAGGCAGATCCAGGTTCAGTCCACAGGAAGAATCTGGCAGATGTCCAAAGACAGGTCAGGCCAACAGATCAGAACATGGGATAGGCAAGCTCAAAGGCCCGAATACAGAAACGGGTCAGAATCAGGCAATCAGAACACTATTAGTAACACTGGTAAACTCTCAACACCAAAGGCTGAAGAATAATCTGGCACTGATGGCTGGGAACAAGCAGCTTAAATAAAGGCAGGAGCGGGTGGATCAGATGAGCAGTAATGAGAAACCGGGCAGAGTTAGACAGGTGAAAGAAATTCATACTGTAATTAAGCCAGTCATCACTGCCAAGATCGTGACAGAACCAAATTTTGTGGGATGTAATCAAAAAGAAATAAAAATGTATAATTGTAAATAGTAATAAAAACAGTTTTTTATTTTTAGAAAAAATAAAGTATAGATTAAAATTACCCTTTAAATTTTTTTTGAAACGGGATGCATAATAATAATTGTGTCATATATACCATTTACTGAATTAAATAAGTATGTATGTATATGACTACATGTAACAATATGAATATATGTATGCACGTATGTTTGAATGTATGCATCTGTTGAAAATGTATTGATATGCATATATATATATATATAACCAAGAAAAAGATAAATAAATGTATTTGTCAAAATCATATATAAGTTATATGAACAGACGGTGGGAGTAAATAAGTTCCTAGTCATCCCACTCTATTTCAAGCTTGATTGTCTCATGCCATTAAGAGCAAACATGAAATGTATATTGTGATTAATATGGGTTGTGCACACTGGGAAAGATTATCTTATTTAACTGTATTTTCTGATGTAAATTATGTGTTTTATCCCCCCAAACACCAGTCGTCATTTGGACATTGGTTTTTAGGATAAATCTGGTCGTTCCATCATAGTCTTGATTTAGTCCAGGGGTCTGGGCCTGGGGTTCAGGGTTCATCAGTAACTACCTGGTCTTAGATGTCACCTCAGGGGGAAGGAGTCTTTGCTTCCAGAATAGGTTGACATTACCTGTTAAAAATAGTTTAGCTCACCTCCATACACAGCCTGAGCTCTGGAACCCAGCTTGTTGAGATAAGCTGCACTCTGGAATGGCTATCCCCACTGTAAACAAAGAATGTTTACAAAGGGGATGGGAAACTGCTGACCTTGACTTGACTGAAGATATTGCTGGATAGTGGAATGAATACTTTAAGGATCTCCTCAACTTGTCTGTCCTTCCCACTCCCCTGGTGGAAGCAGAGACTGAGTTATCTGAGCTGGACTTGTTCATTTTAACCTGTTCACATGAAGAACTTTTTTAGATAAGTTAGTCCAATAGGATAGTAAAATTGGTCAGAGAGCCCGGTTGTTCCAGTGTACGACAGTGTCTCTTCTGTCAGTGAGCCCGTGGGCAATGTAGCTTGCCACCATCAGGGTGTTAGTGTGTGACTGAATGGGCGAATGACCAAATGTAGTGTAAAATATTTTTGTCAAGTCACTTGTAGTGAAAAAGCATAAGTACAGGAATTTTTACCACCACTGTGTCCCTTGTTGCACCATGGGCTATCCAGGAGTATGGAATCAAGCCTTTTTATTCGGTAGTTCTGGTGGGTCTCTCCAGTCATGACCTGCAGCATGCACTGGGAGTGTTAACAGGAGGGTGAGCATCAGTTCCCCCTAATCAGAGCCCATGGTTCTCTACCATAAGAGGGTGGATCACCATATAAAGGTTTAGGGGAGTTTCTGCCTCAAGTGGATGAGTTAAAATATCCCTGGGTCACAAGTAAGAGCGGGAACAGATTAGGAGATCGACAGATGGAACAGGATGGTTGCCTCTAAAATGCAGATACTGCACTGGTCTGATGTGGTGAGGAAAGAGCTGAGACAAAAGGCAAATCTCTCAATTTACTGCTCAGTGTACATTCATACCCTCAGCTATGGTCATGAAATCCGGGATATGACTAAAAGAATCAGTCATCTGGATCTTGGATAGTAGTTTGGAGTTGAGCTGCTACACTCAAACATATCAAGAAGAGTGACTAAGACATCTGTTTCAGATGCTTTCTGGTCCCACTGGTAGGAGGCCTGGATATGCTGGAGGGCCTGGATAGCCTTGGTTTTTCCCCAGAAAAGCTGAATGAGGTTTCTGGAAGAGAAAAATCTGCTGCGCTTGTGACCTATTCTTGGACAAAGCAGAAGACAATCAGTACAGCTACAATAATAATATTTTAGAAATCATCTTATTTCTTTACATAAGTTTCAGCAGAACTACAAAATGATCATTTGCTAACTTTAGAGCATACAATGCAGACTGGACTTTTTGTGATTGTGCTTAAAGCTTAAGTCTGTGGACACAATCTTAAAATGATTCCAAAGAAGGGGCCCTCATTTGCTTGAAAAGGAAAGACAAAAATAAGAACAAATTGAACATGCATTTAATGTGTCTAATTCTAGAAGACAGAGTTTACAATGATTAAAAGGCAGGACACACTCAATCATGTTTGAATCGGGAAGTGACAATAAAATAAGGATGAAGTTCTAAGCCATTGAGTTGAATGTAAAAATGACAAGGAATTTTAAAATTTTTTTTATAAAAGTGATGGTAATGGATGTTATTTATGATGCACTTAGGATAAAAGTATTTCAAAGTGGTACAAAAAAAAAGTAAAAAAAAAAAAAAGATATTATAAAAAGATTGAAAAAAATGAAGGTCAAATTTCATTCATAAAACCTAAAAAAGCTTGGTTTGTCACTTACCCCTTTCAAACAAAGTTACATAAACCCTTGAGACATTTTCCAAACCTTACCAACATGTATTACTCATTTTGAAAATTGGCAATGATTTGTTTTTTATTCTAGGTTTTGAATTTTGTGATCCCTTATTTTGCACAGTGTTTAGAATGGAAGATCAGCTCGTGTACACCTCTCTCAACCAGCTTAATCCCACTGAATTCCATTATAAGCACTCATTTTTTATATATAATAAGGCTCACATGGTAGGGTTTTATTTTTCAGGAAAAGCGAATACCATTTCAATCATTGAAATTTACGGAACATGTTTTAGGTTTGCCTTAAAAAAAGAATTTGGTGTTATCTTGAGTTAAAATATTTCCAAACAATCTAAGACACAAACATCTGTAATGTCCTGTGGCTGTGGTAAGAGAACGCATATCTAGCAATATTCTTTCAACAAACTTGTGGTCATGAAAGAATGCATCGTTAGCATTTTGTAACACCCTGAAACCAATGTGCCAACGTGGCTGAGGAGGATTTTGATTTGTAGCATTTTGAATATATTCTGACTGTTTCTTTGTCCCTTGTGTCCTCTCTCAGGAAACCAAGAAGAAAACTCACTACTGACTGCAGAAAGGATTTACGCTCCCTCAAAACCATTACATTTTTCTCTCCATGCATCCGCCTGCTTAACCCCAGCTCATGTAGTCGAATCTTGTGTCTTTCCCAGATGCAGACAAGAAAACGAAAATATGGATGGAGTGTGAGGGTCAGATTAAACGGAAACAGATGAGTCACATATGAGTGATGGATGACGCGACGATGTCTGGACTGGAGTCCTGCAGACCATGAAGCTAAGTGGACTAGCCAGATGAGAGAGGGCTTTTCTTTCTGTAGAAGTATTGAGTCATTTATTTGTGTTGCCAATGAAAAAATAATTAACAGAAACCGGGAGCAGAGTGACCTCATTTAGAATAAATGACGTCAGGCTGATAAGTCACCCACCTCCTTACTAAGTGATGGAACATCATGGAAAATGGATTGTTTTGATTGAGGCTGGAGTTTGTGAGGTTACATGAACATTTTAAGAGTGTGGGTTTTTGATGCTACATGCAGTTATGTTGAGGCGGGGACTTCTTACTTGGGTGTCTCGTGTTGGGGGTCTGCTGGTGCTTCTCTGTTGTTCCCTCTCACTCCTCTATCTGATGACCTGCAGCCCTCCACATTCCAACAACCCTCCACTTAGTCATGTATTGCCCCATGCTGGCTCAAACCGTCCAAGCCTTGGAGGTGCACTGCCCGCAATCGGAGCTGCAGCAGGACTTAGTGACACAAAAGGAGCTGGAGATATTGCCCAAAGTGGGGGTCCACCAGCAGGTCCCTCCTATCAGATGCTGCTCCAAGAGCGTGAGGAGCAGCACCGCCTCTACATTTCCTCCTTGAAGAAAGAGATTTCTCAGCTGAAGGAGGACTTACAGGAACGCAGTCTGCAGCTGAAAAAAGTGCAGGAGACCTTGAAAACAGCTTCAAATGGACCAGCAGAGAGGCAGGATTGGGGCACCGAAACACAAGGGGAGGGCTTTGGAGAGGTTCAGGGAGCCAAGAGTCAGCAGTCTGACCTACAGGAGTTCCTGAGAACCCAATTGTCAAAGGCTGAGGTAACCACTGGCACCAGGTTGCCCAATGAGTACGCTGTGGTGCCTTTTGAGAGCTTCACCCTGCAACGGGTGTACCAACTGGAAATGGGGCTTACGCGTCATCCTGAGGAGAAGCCTGTGAGGAAAGATAAGAGAGATGAGCTTGGAGAGGTGCTGGAGATGGCTCTGCACAGTCTCAACACACCCTCATCACAACAAGACAACAGAGTCCCACTAGAAAAGGCTCAAACAAGCAAAGTCTACACGCCATCTGACTTTGTAGAAGGTAAAAAAAAAGCCATACTCTGCTTCTTGATTTATGCTTATATTCCCATACCAGAGAAAGCCCCCTTGACTTTTCTTTTACACTCAAATAACAGAAAATCCTGCATTAATTCCTTCACTTTTCTCAGATATGCACAGAAATCATGCATCATATTAGTGCATACATGTAAAGTAAGATGAACATAATGCAGGATTTTTAAACTATTCTTCAAATATAATCTGAAAAGTATGGTGTGCATGGGTTAATCCCTCTTACAGGCAGAGCTGGTTCAATGCAATTTATAAATGTCAGTTGATTTTGAAAAATGCTTACTGTAAAAATCCTAAACAGGAGCCCCATATTCTAAGCATTTTGTTAAGTTTACATTTCAACAAGCATATGTTTACATCTTTATATCGTCATTTCGTATGATCCAAAGGTCAACAGAGAACTTATTATATCTCCAAAATAGCTTGTGGTCTAGAATTAAATGAGATCTGTCAGCTGGTATAAAAAAAAAAAAATTGAAGGCAGAACTAAAGTGGGTTTGAAAAAATAATTTGCAGTGTTTCAGAGCTCAGTATTTGCAAACCATATGAACCATTAGTCCACAAATGGCAAACTCTGCTGTTTTCATTTTGAACGAAGCTCTCTGTAAAATGCTGGTAAAATATATTTTCTCATCGTAAACTGCAGAATTGTCAGGGTAATATGTCTATTCATTGCATCTTGCAAGGTGCAAACAATGGATAATAACAATGCAAAACATTATTGTTTGTAGTGCTCCTTTTCTCTGGTGCCGACTGTGCAGTGCAGCCACAAATGTAGTGTGAAGCATGCTCATCATGTTCAGCATGCACAGCTAGCCTAGGTTAGTCTTGTGATAACATGGTCAACAGAACCTAGGTTTCTGCTCATAGATAATCCATTAACGATTAGCTTTTTAAAAAATTTTTTTTTAGGTTTACATTTTGAATCTCTTCTGTTCAGAGATTATACAGTCTCTCGAAATGTGCTCAGCTCCAAAACACATCATTACACTTAAAAACATAAATGATGCTTTAAGCAGGACGCAATTAATCCTGCAGGGTTTAGCTAAAAACAGCCAAACAAGAAAAATGTTCTTATTCATCCAGTTGCCTTTAGATGTGCACAGACACATCGGCTGTAGGTATGTGGGATTACCATCGTCTATGAGTAATCTGATAAATGGTTCCTTTAGTAGTTTCATACTAAATAAACCAAGCATATAATATATGTATCATATAATATATGATCCTACATTTTATTTCCCTTTTGGATTAATATATCCAATAATATATTTCACACTAAATGTAATGCTTTTTGGTGACCTAACATGGACCCTTGCTGAATAGGCATTTAGTTGAAGTGTAAACAAATGTAATGTTTCTTATTATACATTTCTGAAATATTTTTAGTCGTATTGTTAAGTCATCTTCATACTTTTTTTGGGTATCATTATGATAGTAATCCTCTCATATGAATTAATAGCCCTCACACATCTGAGAGCTCTGTTGCTGCACTTGCAGCTGCTTTTTTACTGCATGAATTAACATAACAGACAAGCAGGAAGTTTTTTGTCCATCATGTATCCTTTGAGTTTTGATGGTCCTTTTTGTCCAAACAAAAACGTCCTTGTGAAACCCCAGCAGCATGAATGCAGTCAGGTCAGGGGAAGTAGGGGGTCTTTTATCGTGTCCCTGGGTGGATTGGCATTCACTTTGTAAGAACACGGCTCAAGTGCTCCGGGACAAGCTAAGTAGGAACTGAATACATCCTCTGTCCATCCTGAGGGCTCTCACATAGGTACACAAGGAAAAACCTGCATCTGTTGTTTGATATCAGATCACACGGGATGCATTTTTGTACTATCACTACCCTTTTCCATTTCCCCCCCTAAAAAGCACTGTATATTCCTGGAAGGTCATAAATCTGAGTGTGTTTGTGCAGAAACACTGCCAGGATATCCCCTTGGTTTGTTCAGCTCAACTCTGATCAAAACCACAGGAAATGAGCACAGCTGCTCTTCTTTCAAACTGGAAGTGTGTAACTACGTGTGTGTGGGTATGTATGTATGTATGCAAGCAGTTGGTGTTATACCGCTATGGCTTAAAAAGGTAACTAAAAGTAAGCTATATTTACTTGAAATTAAAGTATTTGCACTTCATTCTAGAAGCTAAAATGGTCTGCAAATGGAATAAGATGTATGCATTTAGAGCAAAAACAAATCTCCATTTTATTATTTGAACCGCTGAATATGAAATTATATTATTTTTGGTGAATTCAATTAATTTTAGCAATGTTTATTTACATTTGCATTCGATACAATTACTTCAAGGCAGAGTTATAAGAAATTTGACATTTTTTATTGTCTTAGCAGCACTATTAGCAAGACTCATAAAGATAAAGTATTAGTTATATTACAATTTCATCATTTATTGCTTTGATTGACTTTGAAAGGCTTAAGAAAGTACGATTATAGAACATTTAACCATGGCTAGGATCTTTTAAATAACTTTAGTATCAAAAAATTTTAATTGACAAATCCATTTTGGAGCCTGAAGTTCTGGTATCTGAGGTATCTATATGTTAGTATTGATTTGCACATCACTGTATGTGCATGCATTTGTTTGAAGAACAAGAATTCAATGAATGAAATTCATGTGTCACTCTGTCAATGAATGAGAGTTTAGATCCCTGATGAGGCAATGATTGGTCAGTTTAAATGCATGTCTATGGATTCCTTGTTTCCACTTAATTGTAATTGTTTGCATTTACAGCATTTCGCTGTTAATTAAAATTAAACGTATGCACAAACCGTTCATATTTATTGTATTGGCTTTTGGTTTTTTTGACATTTAATTATTTTCAAAGATATCTCAAAATTACACTGAATTTATGTTTTTTTAATTTTCTGTCTTCTTTTACCATAAAAAAAACTGTCGGCTACCCTAGTAACACTCACCACCTGTCTTAACCAGTTTTAGGAGAAACCCTGGATTGCATACTTGTAGGTATGTTCAGTCAATACGTATAAAAGTACAGAATTTATAATCCAAATGCATTTCTATTTTCCTTAAATCCAAATCATTTTTAGCTACTTACATTTTCCTTACTTCTTCTGAGTTGTTTTTTAATCGCCTTAAAGATTCTGATAATTGCTTATTGAAGTTTCCTCAATCATAACTCCCACACTAAAGAGTGTTGCTAGCATGTGCTCAATGACGAGAAATACACAAAGTCCTTAAATTCTTGTCAACAGCCAATCTGCATCTGTGAGAGACGAACAACGCAGCCTGCTCCTTAAGATTTGTTATTTCTCGGCTATTTTAATTGTCCACAAAGCCCATTAATTGCATTACAACTTGAACAAGCAGTGATGATCAAAATTCAAGCCAGCCAATATGAAGAGACTGCCATCAGTATTTTCCAAAGATTTAAAGCTGCTTTAACAAACCATTGAGGGAAAGCTAAACACAAGCAATTAAGGTCTGCCAGATGAGACATCCAGCTACCAAGTACAGGAAGTAAAAGCTTTTAGCCTAAACTTTTCATCAAATGTGCTAAATAAAAGCTCATCATGTCCCTCTAGAAATATAGGCCCTCTATCAACGGAAGCGCACCAATTTATCAGTATTTAATCCAGGTTGCTATCAAACTGTCAATCTAGCCCATAGACCTCCTACCCCCCCTTTAATTTATAGCACTTTTTGGTCATCATCCTCAAATAGTGCCCTGTTTGTTACTGGTACCATTTAATTCTCTAAAGATCTCATATTCTTTTTTGCTCTGTTACACTCTAACTTCCTCTCTGAGTCATTTTAGTCTGGTTCCACTTCTTTTTTCTCTTTATTAGGTTTCTTTTTTTTTCTCTTTTTGTTCAGTGACCTCATTGGGTCTGCTGGCCAGTAAAAAAATATTATTAATTGAAAAAAAATGAAAAAAAAACCTCTTGGGGAAGCAGCCGACGTAAAGCTTGCAACAAGAATGTTGGTATACATGACAAAAATAGCCTATCTCTGAACGGGCCTGTGTTTTGCATGTTGTTAGGGCTTTTGGTCTAAAAGAGAGGAGGGGATAGAAAATATCTCATATGTCCTTATCAGGCTTCTGTTTTGGGGGGAAAAAAAAGAGGTCAATATACCATCATGTCACTAATATTTTTACCCAAAATCCTTTCTTTTGTTGGCCATTATTTTTAGCAATAAAACATACTTTTTCAAAAACATGTGTGTTTTTCCTTAAATGGTGCCACATTTGTTAGGAAATGCATTTGTGGCTTGAGCAGCAGAGTATGTGAATTGCACCCATAAAAAAACTTGCCAAATCCTGCTTACATATTTTATCTTGCTTACATATATTGACATATATGGTCAATATTCCTAAATGCATAGAACTGTCTTGTTCAGATTCTGAAATAAGTAGCAATTCATTAGAACTAGTCTGTGGGACTAAAAAAATTTCATCCCTGATACCAACATTGAACACTTCTTAAATCTGCTTTGCTCCAACTAGGCTTAGGTCAGTATGAAATTGTGATACAATAACCTTAAAGGTATAGTGGAGGGTGTTCTTTTTTCCGGGTGGATCATCAAAATAAGTGGTCTTCCTAATTGTCAATCATTGTGGTGATGTTTCTGCAAGGTCGTCCTACATGCTCATCCCAATTTTCACTTACCGGTGGTGAGTCTGACATAGTGGAAATTATTGCAAATCTTCTTTTTGAAAGTGAGCTTGTATGAGCAATGCAAACAGCAACTTTTAAACAGAGCGTGCACAAGGAGAAATGGGCTTGTGCACGCTCTCACACGCGTTTAATAGGCATTCCCTCTCAGGAGCGGGCACAGGGTTGTGCACGTGTGTTTTCTTTTTTTAAAGTGGAGAGGGCAGGTCTTTTCAAAATTCACAAAAATCCTCCACTAGACCTTTAAGTAAAAAGATCTGGGTTCACAGTATGACCACATTATGAAAACCACTCTACATTGTGTTATTTTTAATTTTAAAAAAAATGTAGGAAAAAAAAAGAAAAGTTTGCTGAATTGTGGCTCGATCTTTAGCATAATCTCATAGCTGACTGTTACATTGTTAGTGGAAGCTGTTTTTATATCACTTTTAGAAGCAACATAAATTTCAAGTATGAAGAAATAAATTTACACAAAATCTATAGACAGAATCAGTGCTTTCGCTAATTACTTAAACCTAGATCAAACCTAATCAATTTCACAATCCAACAACTCCAAAGTGCTATGGATGATACCTTATTAGCTCAATCACCAAGCTGTCTGCCTCAGTAACTCAGAGGTAATTTGTTTCACAAACGCTAACGGTAGCTTTTTTATTTCAGTAAGGCATAAACTTTACCTTGAATTTCCAAATAGCATAGTTTAACGTTGACCAGGAGTCCCATTACCCCATGAAATATGATTATTGATTTTGTGTTATGTAATATTAAATTGGAACAAATAGTTGGGTTTTTTGAGGACTTCATTGAAGTTTTGTTTGGACATTTTTGGCAGCAGAAGGACTGGTCATCCTGTCTGGGGAAAGAAAGTTTAAACATTAATGTCAATTATTTGTCCTTATTTTTTTGTTTATGTTCAGTCAAAGTACTTTCCTTTTCCTTGTCTGGCTCCTCAGCAGGGTGTGGCTGAAACGGTAGAAGTGCTCCAGCGCCTGAAATGCACTTGGAGCAAACCAAAATTATCAGGAGGGTAGTTTGGGATGAGTTTTGTTAAGTTTGATGGGTTTTTGTGATTAACTTTAGATTTGTTTAATTGTATTGATTTCTATGTATGCAAATATTACTTTGGGTGCATAGTTTATTGTTTTGGTGTAGGTTTGTATGTATATTAATTTAGCATCTTTTTCTTAATAATCCCTTTTCATGGTTCCTTCCTTCATGTCACCTGAACTGAGTTTGGTATAACATGCTGTTTGTTCTTTTTAGAGTAAGGTGTATACTGTATGTGCACAAGCTAGAGTTCAATAAAGCCACCAAAACATCAGTTTGCCTCTCCATTAAATATTGGGCTTCCGCCAGTCAAGCTGATGACATACGCACTACCATATTGGATGTATTGCCTCATCTGTAGTGGTTTTAAATTGCAACTTTTGCATGATGGTATACCGGCAAGCATCCCTACTATAGCAAAAATGTGTTGCTCATCTGTTGTTCAGATCAGTTTTAGCTTCTCATAGTCATATAATTTTGTGATCATTTGTTTCTGAGTTACTTCTCTACCTTAAGAGCAAGAGATAAGTTAAAAAGAGAAAAGACATCACAAAGACATAAGGAGGTTGAGTGGAGAAAACCATTGAAGCAGGATTTCAGAAGTAAGATTAGGAAAAGAGATATCACAGTGGTAAATGGCCTCCTTAGTTTTAACAACAATCTCTCTGACTTAACACAAAATATGGTCTAGCAGTGGGATACTGGCCCACGTTAGTTTGTGGCCAAGCGAGTGAGCAGAATGTGAGGTGCTATGTCTTGTGGTTGTGTATTGTTCTTCTATCCTCTATTTTGACCCCTGTTGGGTAGCATTTATAAAAAGTGTACATCTTGTTCATGCAATAGTCAATCATCCATTCTAAATAATCTGTTAATAGTTGCAAATCTTTTTGAATCATAGAGATAAATGGTCATAGAAATGCAAAAATCTCACATATTCTTAAATTGTGCCACATTCTTCACAGCATTACAGCAAGAAAAGCCTTCTTATGATTGCCTATCAGAGTTTACCATCTTTCTATTTGTACTGTAGTTTTATTTATTTATATAGCCTGTTTATGCCAGTCTTGCTTTTATCAGTGTGCCCAAGGCAGCTGTGGCTGTAGCTTATCGCTATCAGTGTGTGAATGACTGAATTAGTGTGTTTGGTGTGACCCAACTTCAAAAAGCTATTTAGCATTGTGCTAAACTAAATATTTTAATAACAGGTTATCAAAATAAGATTCTTTGTTTCAGCCCTAATTGTGGAAAAGAATAGTAATGGTATAAAAACCTTTTTATACCCTGCCTAGATAGTTAAAGTCAGAGGATGTGTAATATTATTGCGTTTATTATTGTTTGGTCATAAGTATCTTTCATTCCGTAGGTATGACTCGGACAGAGAGGGACAAAGGGACGCTGTACGAGCTGACCTTCAGAGGTGAGGCAAGTCATGAATTCAGACGTCTAGTCCTCTTCCGACCCTTCGGACCCCTGCTAAAGGTCAAAAATGAAAGGATGGACACGACTAATATTCTGATTAATTTCATCGTCCCACTGTCGAGACGAGCGGATAAGTTCAAACAGTTCATGCACAACTTCAGGTAAGTAAACCGTTTTATTGAGAACTTTGTATCTCAAAGTCAGCTGAAAAATACCATAAATTATTTGCAAGAGATATCACCTTCTGCAATGAGGAAAATGGGAAAAAGAGAATGTAGTTTGACACTATAGCCCCATTTACACTACCCTTTTAAAGCTGTGCTGAGAACGGTCCGAGCATGGTAACCAAGAGTAAATGGAGATGCAATTGAACCGGACCGTGCCAGACACAACTGAACCAAGCTAAATCTAGTACTAGTTCAACAGTAAGGCTCGGCCCAGTTCAGTTTTTGCTCAGCACTTGCCCCATTTAGACTACCCTTTTGAAACCGTGCTGAGATCAGTCCAAGCACGGTAACCTAGATAACTGTTGACTTTAAATGGCACGCAAAATTAAACCGGACTGTGCCAGACACAACCGAGCCCCTAAACTAGTTCTAATGCAACCGTAGGGCTCGGTGCGGTTCAGTTGTGGCTCAGAGATAACAGAGAGCTTATGCGCAGTGTCATCTCCTATTTACAGTTAGCTTCCAGTAGTTGCCGGTAATGCACATCAATAAGTTGCTTGCCAACTGCCACAAAACAGAAGAAGAAGAACTGTAAACAACAATTGAAATCTTCTAAACTGTACACTTTTTAAAATGGCTTCAAAAGAGCATGGTGTGACCCGGGATGATGCCGAGACTGAGGCTCTTATCGCAATTTGGGCAGAGGACACTATCCAGGCGATGTTGGACGGAACAAAACAATCACAAACTTTTCCTACTAGAGAGCAATAGTACCATAGATCGTCTCTAGGAGGCGAAGAACTGTGCTAGCATGATGTGTAAACGGTCATAAGGAACCGAGCTAGGCATGGTTAATTGATCCAAGCTTGGTCCGAACTTGGCACAGATCGGTTTTCAGACGTTAGTGTAAATGGAGCTATAGAGCACATGAGCAGATCACGCAATCTCCTATTTACTGAAGGCTGTCTCATTACGCAGGTTTTCTGCCGTTTTGGGGTTTGTAATTCACAGATCTCTTCACCTGTTCGTAACATGGACTTTCTCTTAGCCTATTAACAATAAATGGCATCAAAAGAGCGCGGTGCTACCTGGTATTATGTCGGCTCTCATTGAAATTTGGGCATATGACGCTATCCAGGCCCATAAGCCCCTGAATGTTATAGGTACCACCATTTTTGTTTGCGTAATTCCTGCCATGAGAGCTATCGTGGACCGTAGATTGGAGGCGAGGAAACCCTGCTAGCGTGATGTTTGAATGGTCATAAGAACCAAGCTCGGCACCAGACATGGGCAATGTGGAGTCAACAAGTCATCTCCATGTTATGTATTTGTTCTACCCAGCCACTGAAGCAGGTGAGTCCAATCTTCACCGTGAATTAACCTGTGCAGATTGGACTCACCTGGTTAATTGGCTGGGTAGATTAAATACATGACATGGAGATGACTTGTTGACTCCACATTGCACACTTAGCTGATCAAAGCTTGGTCTGAACTTGGCAGGGATCGGTTTCAGATAGTTAGTCTAAATGGGGCAAATGACTTCACCCACACAGAAGAGTTTGGGTGGTAAAACTGAACAAAGCCATGAGAGCTGTGATAGGAATTGTTTTATGGAGGTCTAATTAGACTTTAAAAAGAAATCTGGTGTTTTAGTTGGTTAATTATATAAAGCTTACATACCGGTATATAATATAATTTACAAGACTATTGAGAAAGCTGTCAATACATAGATGTTTATTGAAGCTTAGATAAAGAAAGAGCACAGAGCCATTATAGCGTTTAACATTTTATGTCGCTTAAAGCTAGTGTGCATTTAAATGTTTTAAAACTAATCATAAAGAGATCTTGGTTTGTCTGCATTTAAGAAAAATGCATACATTTGATTAAATGACAAGAAGCACTGCTGACCAAGTAAAACAGCTAAACTTGTTTCTTTTGCTCTGCAGCTCAGTAGAGGAAATGTTCCTATTATCTGTGATTTATTGTGCTGCTGCTGCTGCTTATCACATCACTTTTTACATGGTAAATCCTGCTTAGTAGAATAGTTGCAGCCTATTAAAATGCCCCCCCGGGGAAACCTACCGTGGTTGATATACAGCATGGCAAAAATGTACTTACTTAAAAGGCTTGCTGTAGCTGAGCAAACGTTTTTCCCTCATAAAAGTGCTGTAGGGGAGGCAGCCTGTGTCACAGCATGTGTGCATGTTTGGAAAAATCAAAAAGGTATTTATTGGTATGCTTAGGAGAGGATTGAGGGTGGAGTCATTGCACCGAGAGCCACTACACACAGGCAAGTCTTATACCAGGGCTACAAATGTCACAATATTTGTTTGCAGTAACACTAGGACCAGAGATAACGGAGGCATATTTGTGCAAAATGTACAAGTTCAACTCAAATACCTTGAAATATTATGAAAATCCCCCCCTGCAATTTTGGGCTGCAGGACTTTCCACAAGAGTAAAGCCATCAGATACCTACAAAAAAAAAAAAAAAATAGATAGAAATACTCATAAAAATTGAAAAGCATTAGAACTCTTTAAACTGGAAATAAAATGTTATCTATGTGAGGTTTATGAGAATTTATTTTCCATATATGCTTCTGGGGAGTTTTTGTGAGCCCACCTGGATGCCTTGTAGGAAAGCTGAATGATCTGCGGCTTGATGTGTTATTTTTAACTTGTATTCATCAGATACCTGCAGGCACCTCCACCTAGTCTCTTTTGGCTTATATTTTGTCTTTGTGTAAATCAGAGGAAAGCCTGGAACACTGTATAAATTGATATTTTTAACTGATATTTTGTACACTATCTCCCTAAATAGTAGGAAATGTTTCATTAGCCTAAAATATACAAAAAAATTATAATTATCTGATATTTATTAAATGTGAGGGTTCCTAATTTGAGTATTTTAGTTGTGAACCTCTGGCTTTGTATACCATAATTTCTAACAGATTACAGTTTCTCCTTAAGAACCATAATTAACAAATCTCATTTCATAGTCATTGATTATTTTTTATTTATAGCAGAAGTGACATCTCATCATGTGAGAAAGTGATTGTGCTAAAACAGGGGTTTGCAGTTAAAAAGAGGCAACATTAATTATTTCCAGCATCTTACAGTATATTGGAATGAGTTCAGATTTCTGAGTGCAACACTTCACTGGTACTGGAAACAGCTCAATTATCCCTACCTTAATGAGAACTTCCACAAAGAATTAGTGGTGCAACCTGTAAGTGACTTACACATTAGGGGTGTGATGAGATCTTGCAAAATTAAACCAAATGAACCCTGTCAGTGCATTACAAATAATGCAAATGTTTTTGGCATTTAATTAATCATATTTAGTTACTTTAACACAATTCAAAACAATTGTGTTAAAGTAACTAAATATGATTAAGTAAATGTCAAAATTGGTTGCATGATTTTTTTTAGTGTGTGAATTCTGTATTGTGATGTGCTATTCAGGGGTAGTTAAAACTGAAGAGCTGGTTTACAGTTTTTAAGTCAGACAGCATTTAAAACAGATAAGTTCAAAATCAAAAACATAGATATCCCTTAGACCTTAATTCATTTTCGATCCTTTAATATTCTAATGTTGAAAACACGCATAATAATTTAAACATTTGGGCATGTTTGGTTTGACATATTGTAGACTGCGTCACATTATTTGACATCGGATTGTATTAAAGCTTTGTTTGTAATTGAGTTTTTCCCACACAGATTTATCATCCATCCCTATTTGGTATGGGCTTTTTTAATGGTCTGGAATTTCTTATATGTATATATATAAGAAATATATATATATTTCTGAATGACTGAAATTATTTAAGAAAATGATTTCTAAATATAAAAGACACTCGCTGGAAGGGTAACTACCAACCATTTTGAGTTACCACCCATACTTTTTGAAATGGTTGTAATTGTTGTTGTTTTTTTTTCTCATACAGCATGCATGCTTTCACTTCCAAAGTCCTGAGCATAAACTACAGTAGTCATTCTCCTAATTCTATTACTGCATCTCCTTTTTTCAATTTTTGTTGAGTATTTCTGACAATCTTGCCGATAAACGTTTGTCAATTAGTTCAATCTTAAAAACTCAAATGAAGAGAAAAGACAATTAGGAGAAATGTATTGATACAATTACTTTGTCTTTGGCGCTCAGACCTCGGCAGGAAACATAGTGCTTAATTTTGATAGATTTGCATGAACGGGAGCAAAGAATATGGCTGCTGGTTAGCGAGACTGCTGGTTAGCGAGACGGTATGCTGAGCTTTATGGGGAGATCCAGTGGACTGCGTGAGCTGATACTAGAGCTTCACTCAGGGACCTGGAAGATGGAAGTCAAGTTTGGATAACACAGGTTGAGAGAACCTGTCCATGATGAGCAAGCATGAAGCGACAGTGGAGAGGAAAAACTCCCCGTTGAGAAGAAACCTCTAGCAGAACCAGGCTCAACATGGCAGTCTTCTGCCGGACCATTTGAAATGAGACAGGGAACGCAGTAAAAGTCCAGGAGGAATGACCCTCTGATGAAGCTTTAGCTACGACGTAGGAGGAGGGGCTGGAGGTGGGTTAAAACGGTGTCATCTGAATGAAGTCACACAGCGAATCCACCGCCTGCACACAGGAGCAGACAAGAGCATATCGGGGGCCTTTTAAGATGAACTTTGGATGCCGATTGGCTTTCGTGGAGGTGTGGTTCAAAGCTGATTGGCTGTGTTGCAGGTGGATGTAGGAGACAATGAGTTTCTTTAGTTGAACTTCCACCTAGGCTCCATTTTATAAAGTTAGAAATAAAAAAGTCAGGTGACTTTTTATTAAGATGCATATCATTTTGTAGCTAGCAGGCTCTATAAACAGACAGCATGGCACTGTATCATCAATCTCCATTCCTTAGCCTTGAGGCTAAACAATGTTAACAATTTCCCTATATAGTTTAACTTGCAAAATATATTTGATTGATTTCAAATAAATTTTTTTCGTGTATATCAGCTATGAGATTACTGTTTAGGACATTCCTCCACTTTAATCTTGGGAGTGCCATTGTAGATTTATCATTGAAGGCTGTGAGGTCTTCCTTCCCACTTCCTGGAGCCAGTCTGAAACAGATGAGTTGCTTTTTTTACCGTCTGCTTTCTTATTTAGAGGCTTAATGCGCATGAGATGTTAAATGTTGCATCAAACATGCTCAGATGGCAGCGAATTTCCCTCTGCCTGCGTGTTGTGCATTAAATCTGCTGGAGCTAGGATAATGGCTGTGTGCATATCAGTCATCAAATTAAACAGGATAGTTAGGAACTGGCTTGACTTTCTGCACACAGATTCAATGTAATAGTGCAGAGACCTTACATAATGTGTGTGTGTGAACTGGTCATCAAATAAATGTGGGTAGCCTGGTGTTGCATTATAGCATTTTCCCTCATCTGGCTTAGTCCAGATATTTTCTCAATGTTTCCTAACAGTCCCTACTGCTAACAGAAACCAAAGCGTTATGAAGTATTAATAGTCCTTTTATTTTATTAATATGCTTGAGCTGCTGTGAGATTCTCCCAGTTTGTAAAACCTCTGTTAAAACATTTTATTTTACTCAGAATATCAAAACAAAACAATTAAATATGATACTTTTTTTGGTCTACATGAAACAAAAAAGAGGAACAATATTGTTAGTGATACTAAACTACCACAAAATAAATTTGAAAAATACTAAAACGATGTTATAAATTGTGATAAGTACTTTTTAAATAGTTTTTGCACTGATTATTTAAGCCATTTTAACTCTTCTGCAATAGTTAAAGTAACACAAGAATAACTTCTTAATTGTGCTTTTCTCTCAGGGAGAGAGAGAAAGTCATTTTAAAGTTGTATCACTTTAGAAAAAGTACTGAATAGGGCTTCTTCTGTATCTGCACATAAATGTTGGTGGTTTTTTTTGTTTTTTTGAAGTTTTATGAAAGGGGCACCAGCATTTATTTAGTCAAATGACTGGTAGCATGCAGCAGCATCAAGCAGGGGAAGGACAGAGCTGTGTTAGGCTTCAAACAGCCTGAGAATATTCTGGAAATGTTTCTTTTTCTCTGGCCTCAATAAAAAAACATACACTTGTAGGAGGAATATAGAAAGATAACCATATAAAGTCTTGCTATACCTCAATGCTGAATCCCCTGCCTGACTGCAGCACAGCACAGAGGCTGGTTTAGTACTGTTTTCCTGGCAGCAATAAAAACTTGAGGCTTCGTATAAAAACTGTTGTGCCACCCTGGTTCTCTTCCTTTTTGTCACCCCTCTCCCTTTTTATCCTTAATGTCCCATCCTTTGTGTGCAGGGAAGTCTGTGTGCGTCAGGACGGCCGGGTACATCTGACAGTGGTGTATTTTGGGAAAGAACAGATGAGTGAAGTTCGAAGCACTCTGGAGAACATATCTCGGTGAGTCTTTGAATTACATGAAAGGTTTGAAAAGGTGTTATTTTTTTTGTGGCAATTGTCACACATGTAACCAGAATCATCTCCTCTTCACTCTCTGT
Organism: Cyprinodon variegatus; assembly: GCF_000732505.1. Classification (NCBI taxonomy): domain Eukaryota; kingdom Metazoa; phylum Chordata; class Actinopteri; order Cyprinodontiformes; family Cyprinodontidae; genus Cyprinodon; species Cyprinodon variegatus. Next base: position 134,493 of record NW_015150687.1, read on the forward strand.
AATCTTTCTTCCTGTCATGACACACACATTCAAAAACATACACACCCCTCCTGGCTCCGCTTCTGCTACAGCCACTTGTGTATCCAATGAGTAATGGAACAGTGTGCCACCCGTTCAGGAAGGCTGGAGAGATTCCAGCCAGCACTGATAATTTACAACATGCCTGCGATCATCCTTCAATCACTCAGTCCTCTTTGCACTGAATTACACAGACACACACGCACCACCCTAGTAGACAGTTGGTGTTGGCTGATCAGGAGTCAGGTCTACTGTGAGTTGAAGTAACAGTGTTTCTATGGTGATCATGGCGATTTTCACTGCCACTGTCGGTTTGTGGCCTTGAAGCAGTCGGACCATCTCCAGTATTACACAAAGTCTTATTGTTTCCCTGTCTGTGATTTATAAAAGCGGTTAGAGTTGCACATTTTATCATGACCAAAAGAAAACCCTTGCATAAAATGTTGAAGCGCTCTCTGAAAAGTTGTTTAAATCAAGTACTGAGACCCAAATAGAGGAAGCGTTCTGCTCTGTAGGTGTTTAGGATTCCTTTGGAGTATAATTTGACTCAGGAGGGTGTGAGTCTCGCCATGTAATCAGCTCTTTCCTGTTTTCCTTTAACGTGGCTTAACCATTCTAAAATAAATCATAATTATTTCTAGAGGATTAATCCACTTTTGGTTTTTGTTTTCTGCTAAACAGAAGTGTGGAATACATTCACAGACGGCAAAAGAGTTTCTCAAGAAACAGCATGTGAATCGGTTAACACGCAGCTACGACACTTTTTAATCAACTATTGTTTAAAACAGCTAATTAACTTCAACGTTTTGTTCTTTTGTTGCAGGTTGTTGAATTAATTGTTTTTTTCTCTAATACAAATGTGTGCAAGTGTCCAATTGGAACCTTTTGTAATTAAAGAATCCACATTTTCTTTAACAGAAAAATCCTATAAGATTCTTTTAAATGCTTATTTTATATCTAATCGTTTTACTGACTTCCTGATTGTTTCTATTCTTTAGGGTTTTAATTAAAAATCAGCCAAAGCATTATGCAAAATACCCTAAAAAGATATATGGGTTCTGTTCTTAATATTCAAGCTAACCCTAAATTCAGGTTTCAGTGCTAGAAAGTTTTCCAAAGGATGTTTTTATTTTTTTTTAATGATGACAAATGGTTAAAGGGTAGAAAATGTTGTGCTTTAAATATAAATGCATGAACAAAACTTCTTTCCCCAAGATCATTGTATCTGCAGCTTTTTAACATCGTTAGAGACAGAGATCAGTTTCTGCAATGCTTTTCCATAGTATTCTACTCAGCTTAAACTGCTTTTGGGTTTTCCTTTTTACAAATATCATTGAGCAAGCTGGATTTTTACACCATAAAAATCACCAGTGTCCTTTGTCACAATTCAAAACAGCAACTCTGAACATCAAGAAATCTCATGTGAACCTGATATAAGTTTGATTCTCACTTTCTAACCTTTTGCTGCCAGACACTAGGGATGCGTTTTATAATTAGCCTAGATCTGAAGCTGTATTTTTCAAATAAAACGCTTTGAAATCCACACTTCAAAGACTCAAACCCATTCACAGGGGGTCCTCTGAGTTTATGCACCCTAAGTGGATTAGAATAGAGATATAAAATGGTATAAATGTAAGGTTGAAAAGGGAATGAGATTGCGTGGAAAGGAGAGAGAACTGAGAATGATCTAATCTAACTAGATACGGGTCAATACATATAAATAATTTCTGTGTTTTGGACACAAAGAAGAGCTGACGGGGGGGGAGTGTAAAAGGAGCTTAGATGAGATAAGACTGGAGAGCATAGCTAACATGGATGCAAAAAACATGAATTGCAAAGGATGAAAAATATAAAAATAAGGATTTATTCATTAAAAAAAATGTGGGAAGCTTGATGTCATCACATGGTGACTTATTTTATCTGAAATTTTCCATAATTTTTTCCCCTTTAACAATTTGCCCTTTATCAAGTGTGGCATTTCATTCAGTCTCAGATGCATAAAAAGACCCAAAGAACAAATTAACATGTTAAACCGGACGTACTAACAGGATCCCAATGACAGCATTTCATTGCATACAAATCAGAGCTGCACAGTTTTTATGCTCCTTCTCAGTTCTTTTGCAGATGCACTGAACAAATTACTTGCCATCTTTACCTAGTGTAGCTTTTTTGCCTCAGGCCTCAGCCAGCTTGCATTTACCCCTCCATTACATGTGTGGACTGCTGATTATCTAGCTTTCAAAAGTGCCAGGTAATTTGGTCTTTTTACATAACTGTTCAGAGGAAGAGCACCTACACAAAAGAGTAGACAAACAATAAAACCTGAATAATTTTATATCCATGGTGATGCAGGGGGAGATGACATCAGTCATCACATGGTGATTAGAGAATTTGCAGACTTTTCTGCACAAACATATTCACAGCTAAGCCTTATGGGTATATGTTGTTAAAAGTTAAAAGTGCAATAAAAAGAGTAACAAAAATTGTAACTTCAATGACATAATCCAGGTAACGTTGGGGAGCTTTATCGCTTTTAATAATGAAGAATAATTCACAGAGTCCTCACTTAGAAGGTGAGCAGACAGAAATCATAAATTATTTATGGTTGTCTAGCGCTTACAACTAATGAAAAAGGGACATTTGAATATAGTGTAGAATATTGCATCAGAAAACAGGCTAAGTTACCAATTATTTTACACATGCCTTAATGTGGTTATTTTTTACTCTGAATCTGATAAATGAGCTTAATCAGAATGCATGTTTTGAATTTTTTTGAGATTTGACAATATGTACAATGGTTTATAAATTTGACCTCCAAATGGTAGGCCCACATAAGGATCAGCAGACATAAAGTAAAGGATCAGGAACAGGAATCCCGCTTTTTCACAAAGCGTGTGGGTGTGTGTTGTGTCTGGTGCAATACTGGTTGAAACATGCTTCTTCTTTATTCCCTTAAATATCCAGAACTGCATAGAGTAGCGAGGAATGTGTTCCTACAAAATATTATATCTAATTAAAAGTAGAAATATGTTGCAGTAAAGCAACTTCTAGAAATATATCCTTTTCAGAAAGTTACTGGAGTAAATTCACCTCTTTGTTGCTGTCTGTTTTTTGTGCGTTTCACCTGCTCCGCCACTACATTGCTGATAGTGTGAGAGTGCACAGATCCTCCTGTGTGCCATTTATTCACCCATCACATAATTATCAATTTCATTACCCTTTTTTGTATATAAAAGAATAAGCACAGAAGACTTGAATGGTTGATTTCCTCATTTGGGTCACTAGCTGAATGCTAAAGCATTGATTGTAGATGATGGACTCAATAGTCATTAAACTTTCTTTTTTGTACTTTTGCCAAATAGATTCCAACTGAGATTCCAATTTAAAAAAATATACCACTATCTATATACGTTGCTGGAAATGATGCAGGCTTCTTGGTTTCTAACAGAGGTGAACAGAAACAAGCCATAGATTTGGGGATTACATTAGACTGTTGATTCAACAAGCATCGTAGTTAGCAGACAGTATCCCTCTCCGTTCTAAGCACCGCTAACAGGATCAGACCTGCAGCTGACACACATTTGGGAAGGCTTTTAAAAGGCTTCATAAGGACACAGACTCATCTGCATCTAGTTACAGACCATCGTGCTTGCAGTAATTAAAAGGAATATTTTGGACCAAGAAGAGGGGTGTGGTGATGTGTGTGGGTGACAAAAGATCAAACCACTGAAAGCAACCCCCCCAAAAAATAGGATTTTAGAGGCGTATCACTTCCTGTTCACTCAACATTTTTTTATTATACATTCTGCTTAAATATAGCTTCCAACACCTAGTTTATAAATACAATGGATTTTTCAGTCTTATTCAAAAAGCGAAAGACTATCATTGACACTGAACTGTAAATATGGATAGGAAACTATTATTTTTGCACGGTGTAAAGCTTGTCAGGGTGGAGTCGTCCAAAGTCCCCAAACTTTTTATCTTTTTAGGATACTTGATGCATTTTATGCTTGCTTAAACTGTTTGTAAACTGATTTTATGAAGGAGGTACATCTTTATGATTCAGTGGATTAATTGTCACGTCTGTCCCTCTTGCATCGTAATTATATTTATATGTGAACGATAGGTGAAAACCAAAGGGGAAAAAAAGTAAATCAGAGCGTCAGAGCCATTGTTTGAAGAATATTCTTTCTAAAGCACAAATAAACCCCCACACACCTCCGGATGACATTATGCTAATCTCCAAATATGCCGTTCCCAGTGTTGAGACAAAAAGCTGAAGGGAGGCAGTGGTTTGACCTGAATGCTTCTTTATTGTTCTCACCCTTGTAGACGGGTAATGTACACCCACAGCCCTAATGTTATGATCCTAAAATATGAGTAACACATGCACAAGTTCTCCTAATAATAAAAATGAAAAATCTGAAACCTTTTTCCTGAGAGGGAAACTAAAAAAAGAAAACAGTTGTACATCTTTTGCATCTTGATGGATTAAGATAAATGGAAGAAAACATGACAGAAGCTTCAGAAGTCTGAGGTAAAGGTTCACCATTCAGTAGCTGAATGATCATATGCACTATTTTGTGTTTAATCAAAAGTTTTCGGTCACGAATTGTGAAAAAGTTCAGGCAATATAAATACTATTACAATGGACCACAATCCTGCCAAATCCTCTAAGGTGTTTCTCCTAAATAGTTTACAGGTTTAGTTGATCTCTTAGTTCCTGAAACATTAACCCTGAAACTGAATCAACACTTGAGCGTAGCTGGTGTTCATTAAAGCTGCTTCAAACAAGCAGAGTGGTTGTTCTGCCTCTGCCATCTGTGGACGGTTTAGTGGCAGCTGCCCAGACTTCCTCTCTTTGGACTCTGCAGACACTCAGATTGTTTGGATTCGTGCTCCGCTGACAGACAAGGACGCTGCTCTCTGTGCTTCGACAGCTTTGCCTGACTGCACAAAACCACACACAGACATGTAGTTACATGTGGAGATCATGCGTCTTTAACTTCGAAGTCATGAGATATTTTTGGAATGTGACAAAGGTGTTTTTACCAGCCTTCGTTGAAACAGTTGCTCTGAGTCAAACAAGGTGCTTTTATTTGCAATATGTGGTTCATTTGACTCAGAGGCATTTTCTATCAGAAGGTTTCACTGGTGTTTTTATGTAAGAGGCTGAACAGATCAGAGTGAGTCAAAGGTGTTTATACATTAGGGTGAGGAAAACAAACGCTAATACGCATCATTCACAGACCTTAAAGCCTGTGCTTATCAGAGGGTTGACACTCAGCGATTGAGTCAAGTTGCCTGAAGGAAGGAAACTACTTGTCAAACTGAATTCCTCCAAATAATCACAGTAGCTGCTTCTTGCTACTTTTCTTCCATGTGTTTTATTTGCTAGTTGTATAAAAAAAATCATGTTTTTTCTGTTTGTTTGAAACAGACATGGAAGCCTCAGTCCCTCTTACAGTATGTGAATACGATTTGTTCCTGAGTGGTCTGCTGTGTGGGCGCACGTTTGAGCAAAGGATTAGTGACTAACAGTGTGAAATGTTATGATCAAAGCAAAGAGCCAAAGCTGTGCACATCTGGATCCAGCTGTTTCTCTTTACATGCAATGAAAACCCACAGAGACAAGAAGTGATGTTTTCCTGTTGTCTGAGTTTGTGACTCCTCTTAAGTTGTTTTGATCTAAACCTGGGAGATAACTCTCTAGGTTTTTTTTTTTTTTGTTAACTTGTGGAAGATTTTCTTCTTTTTTTTTTTTACATTTATTGTATATATAATATCTAAAGGTTGTATTTAAATATTTGTTCCATTTAAGTTCTTTTTCTATTTAGGTTATCATAGATACAGATATAGAAAGTTTTGTGTTTAGTTGCAGTTTAAATCAAGATCTAGCTCTAGGAGAAAATGTCTCCCTCTCTAACGGCCTGCATGCTCTGTGTACATTTAAAGGGAGGTCAATTTCAAGAACTACACACTGCTGCAGCTGGACGAGGAATTTTCCCGGGGAAGGGGTTTGGACGTTGGGGCCCGGGCTTGGAAGGGAGGCAACGTGCTGCTTTTTTTCTGTGACGTGGACATCTACTTCACAGCTGACTTCCTCAACACCTGTCGACTCAACGCGCAGCCTGGTGAGACATCACGCAAACTCTGCAATAGGCTACTTGCACATTGGTGAACTGGCTGTGTGTTGATGTATTTGATTACCTAAAAATAAAAATGTTTGGACTTAACTTTTGACTAACTGTAGTTTAAAATAATTCAGTAAAAGGTGGATGTAAAACACTGATGATGTATGAGAAAATAGAAAGACTGTATTACAGCAGAAAACTATATAAAAAAAAAAAAAAAAAAACAACAACCTTATACTTGAATGGCCCATTGAATAACAGACATTCTACCCTACTTTATAGAAGGCATAAGGTGCTTTTTACTTTCTAAACCCTTATTTTTTGAAATTTGAAATAAGTAAAATGCAACTACACCTGAACAAACAGCTCAAAGAAGTTATCAGTTTTTTTAGTTAGCTTGGGGAGCATAGAATAGAATTATGTAACTTGGATCTGATCTGGGTTTGGTGTAGGGATTCACTCTGGGCCTGAAGGCCCCCTGAAGGGTTTTATAACAGGCTAACCAAGCTGCAGATATCTTAAAAAAAAAAAAAATAAATAAATAAAAGTGTTGTAAGGTTTTAAATTAAAGTTCCCAGTATTCCCAGTACTAATAAAGGATCTATTGGCACATAAAGTTGGATTTCCATCGACCAATACAAGTACTTTCTACTTTAACCAAAAACACTGGTAGTTTCTTCCAGTAAAATGATTGCTGAGACACTAAGTCTTTCAATTATCATTAAGATCACTAAGTGTCAAATACTGCTTTGTCCCTGCAGGTAAAAAGGTCTTCTACCCTGTGCTATTCAGCCAGTACAACCCCACCCTGATTTATGGAAGTCCTGAGCACATCCCTCCTGTGGAGCAGCAATTGGTAAAACTTGGCAACCTCATCCATAGTTTTGCATTTATCTGACAATTTAAAAAACAAAACATTTACCCTCATGTCGATAGATCTAAAAATCCGACTATGTGTGTGTGGATATTTCAGTATATTTTTGCTCTTCTTACTGTAGGTGATGAAGAAAGACACAGGCTTCTGGAGGGATTTCGGTTTCGGTATGACCTGTCAATACAGGTCTGACTTCATCAACATCGGTGAGGTTTGCACAAGAGAATTTATACTGAAGTCGTGCCATATTCACAATGACTCCAGGAATTTATAATCAGTTTCTCCTCAGGGTTTGATTTTCTTTGTGGAGGCGTGACATAAAAAACGGCCTCATCAGATGCAGAAGTAATATCCTCTCTGGTGTCCTTATGGGGCCGATGCATAACAGACATGGAAAACAGAAGAACTAAGATTGCATTACTATTCACTACAGGGTGAAGGCTTTATTCTATTACCCTGCAAGATATAACTGAGCAGCAATAATCTCTCCATATCCACTAATGTAGCCCTATATGTATATAGATTAGGTCAACAGTAACAGCTCTACATAATTGTTCATGTGGATCTTCTGAACTTAGAATCAAATAAAAAAAAGTGTGTTTTTTATATTCAGTCAGTAAAATTAACTCATGCATAGATTGATTAAATAAAGAGTAGACATGTGCTTTCAATGATTTTGGTTTAAATTTATTTAAAACAGCTTTCTTAGGCATAAATAGACACACGAATAAACACAAATAGGCATGCAACACATTCTGTCCTCACACTTTTAGACTGCAAAGCACAGCTCCTTAAATGCCTTCATCAGAGAAAAGTTCCCTGTGAAATACAGGTTCCAACTGAGCCGTTAAGGTAAACTACATTATTCACATTGTTCAGTAATTGTAGAGTAATATCTATACAGATGTTCACTCATCAAGCCATGATAACCTAAAATGCCTTTGCAGAAAGCAGTCAGGCATCCTTTCATCAAAACTGTTGAAGCTCTGTGAAAACTCTTATTTCTAGCTACAGCAGGCAGAATCCTCTCTTGTTCAGCTGTAAAAAAGGAAAAATATATCCTCACCTTGAGCTGAAATCATGACTTTTTTAATCATTCACACGTTTAATACTTTATATTAAAGTTTTCAATTTCTCCCTAAAACACCAAAAGATGTCCAGATCCTCAAGGTAAACCATGTCTACTTGATATTTAATTACTGTATTTATTCTTCTTCATGTAATTATGTACTAAGTAATTACTTACTTAGTACATAATTACATGAAGAAGAATTTGAATTATTAACAGTACTCAAATTTCTAAGGGTTTTTTGTAACAATTTCCTTGTAGTATTTCTTTAATAAAGAAATAGAAATTTTAAAACTTGTTTCTGGGAAAATCAAATTTGCGTTTGGATCCCAGCCATGTGATTTTGCTTGGAGTTAGCATTTTCTCCCCTATGCATTTGTTTTGTGTCTCATAGTATTCCCGTGTCTTACTATAGTCAGGATCACTTTGGGTAATTATTCTAAATGTGTGAATCATCCTGGTTGTTTGCCTTTTGATGGACTGGAAACCTGTTTAGAGGGTACCCTACCTGTTACCACAGGAGATAGGCACAATCACCCCTCAGTTAGCTTCATTTGCAAAGACAATTGATAGACAGACGGACAGATAGATGGACAGATAGAAGGGCAGATAGAGTTTTATTGAACATGTACCTTCTGACAACCTGGATTGTTTAGCCTTTAGCTGATATGATTAAGGGGGCTCATTGCTGAGGCAGGGACTGGAGGAAACCCAGGTACTGCGGCTCTAAAATAAGCCCACATCTTCACCCCTTTAGCACTCTGCTTGACAGTCAGTTTGAGGTGTTGGTGCTGATATACCAAGACTTCTTCAGTCTCATCTGTCTAAATGGTATTATTCCACAGGTCTTGCAGGATACAAACTGCTGCAAACTCGTTTTTACTAGCAATAGGTTTTGTTCCTAGCATGACTTCAAATAAGCAATACACTACAGGCATGTTTCTACAATTTAATATACAATATGCCTGTTAAGTCTGAGATGTTTTTGGAGTTTTGTTCTTGTTCTCTTTGAGTTGTCTAACATGGAGGTGAATTTAAATATTAACTCTTGGGTTTTTGCTTTTAAATGACCTTCCTCAGTGTAGAATTAAGTAGCTCTGATCACTTAGAAAAAGATTAATAAACAACAAACGCTTCTGTAAACACTCTGTTCTGTTTTCTTTCCACACTGGCATTTTATTTAACACACCTTTATGCTCCAGACCAGGTGGCTACACTTTATAATGAATTATTCATTAGCATTTTACAGGCAATGATATCTATTGTTCCTCTTGAATCTTCTACAAGAACCAATGGTCTATGCAGCTTTATGATCATGCTTTTCAATGGGTATCCTTTTTTGCCTTGAAAATGATAATCATATAAGATTGATTATTTTATTTACGCTTTTCTGGGGATATTTCAAGATATGTAAAAATGTGGCAAGAAAATCAACCCTGTATGGTTCATCAGTCCATCACACATAAAACAATTCAATTCAGTTTATTTATATAGCTCCAATTCACAACACATGTCATCTCAATGCACTTTACAGAGACAATTCAACCAGATGATGCAGTCTGATTGGTTCAAAGCTGATTGCATCGACTCATTGACTCGACAGCAATCCCTCGCACCAAGCATGCTTGTAGAGACAACACAGATAAGCAACATGCAATCGTACATTAATATCTCAGGGTGATTTAGAGAACACTTAACCAAACAGTCATGTCTTTTGACTGTGTGAGGAAGCTGGAGTACCTGGGGAGAACCCACGCATGGAAGGGGATAACATGTAACATTTTTTGCAAAAAGACCACCAGTCAGAGTTCCAACCAAGAACCTCCTTACATGTTTTAAATTAACTCAACCAAACAGAGCTAAAGGTGTTTATTATGCTGATTTGTACATTTAGACAAACGTTTTCCACTGTGACCTTAACATCCCAGAAAGGTGCTTGCAATACAACCCTTGGTCTGCTAGGAATATTTATTAGTGATATTTATTTTTCTCTTTGGCTGTAATTTGATCTGTGTTTAATTCAGGACGCTATAGCCTCAATGTCAGTGTTTATGGATATTTTTAATAGAATTTGAGATTTTCTTCTAATCAAACACTTGAAACATATTCTCTGTTTTGGGCCCACAACAAGCGAAAACTAGGCAAACAAATAATTCTTCAGATTTGATTTTTTTTCTTTTCTTTTTTGTTTATCCCTGAAGCCTGAATTTGAAAAGGTAGATGTAGACAGATATTACAATCAAAACTGAACCAAAGGAGGTCATGACCATGAAAGCTGCAGGTTTAGATGAGCCTCATCAGTCAGTTCAACATACCCTTCCTGTCAGTCTACATGACAAATCTAACGATAAAGATTTTACCAAACTGCAACATTCTGGTTTTTAGGTAGCGAATAAGACACTTAAACTGTGAGCCATGCTGCAAAAACTTTAGCATCATGAAAAGATGTGCTGTCTGACAACCGTGTCTGTTTTGTCAGGAGGATTTGACATTGACATCAAAGGCTGGGGTGGGGAAGACGTCCACCTCTACAGAAAGTATCTCCACAGCAGCCTTTTGGTCGTCAGAGCGCCGTCGCGCGGCTTGTTCCACCTGTGGCACGAGAAGCACTGTGCTGACGAGTTGCCTCCTGACCAATATCGAATGTGCATGCAGTCCAAGGCCATGAATGAGGCCTCGCATGGCCAGCTGGGGATGCTCTTCTTCAGGCATGAGATCGAAGCTCACCTCCGCAAGCAGAAACAGCAAAACCCTAAGAAGACGTGAATTTAAATTACTGACAGGCGAACTCAGCTCATTGTAGCTTTTTATAATCCTGATAGAACCTTGGTAAGGATGCATAATGGGATGTCTTTCTGTGAACCGAACACAAGGCTAAGTTTTATCTCAGCAGAAAATTAAGGTTACAAGGGAGACATTGCAAGAAGAAGAATGCAAGCAAGTGTTAAGCTAAGATTTTTATTATTTTTTTATTTGCAATGCCTTGACTGGGTTTAGGCAAAGATAGTTAATTGATGTCAACCCCTTAATCTGAAACACTGCTACAAAAATAAAGTTTATAACGTGTCATTCCAATTTAATATAAGAAGATATTTAACAGTCTTGCTTCTTTAGAAGGAAGTAAAAAACCTTGTAGAAACATGCATCTATGGTTCCAGTTAACATAGCATTCATTCCATTTTTAATTTAAACTTTCCATTTTAATTTGAATGTATTTTTAGTTGTGGCCTACTAATACAATCTGCAACTAAATATCTTTAAAAAAAACAACAACACAAAAATATGTGCAAGTTTGAATTTTTGGGGCATTTTCTCCAATCTATTAATGGTTATAAATAGACATGCAGCTCTTTCAATTCTTTTCTGAACGCCTGTTAACAAGTTTCACTTCAGGCACACAAGATTTTGTAGCCATTACCAGAAATTGTTAGAGTTTATTTAAATAGTTTGTTCTGTTTATGGTGTGGAACCAGCTTTCAATCATTTACTAGTGGGAACAAGATCGGTCCTTTATTCTACCCAAAATATACACCCGCGGCCTGAAACTCTACCACCAACCAATATCCTTGACCGTTTTTGTTTTTTTTTTACACCATGATTATGTCTGAAAACATCATGTCATCATGGCCAAACAACAACTTTTTTATCCATTCTGACTATAAAACCCTTCCATAGAAGGCATTTGGTGGTCTGTTTTGATGAAACAGTTGAATATTGGAAATAATTGGGTGTCGTTGCAGAGCTGTGATCCCAAACGCACCTCCAAAACTAGTTTTGAAGCTGGTTTAAAGTAAGCCCCTGGATTGGCCCCAACTTTATAAAAAACAAAAAGGTTCCAGAAAAATAACCAATTTGAACAAGCTGAAAAGCTTCTGAAGAAAAGAGATGTTATATATTCAGTAGTTATACCAAAAGCTTTGTAATGTCTGCAAAAGCATATAGTATCTCTGCAGATTAGAAATTGACATAATCAAAATTCCAGTAGTATATGTATATTTAGTATATTTAAGTCGTTAAGCAAATTTTTGATAAGGTACAAATTCACTGTGAACTCAAGCTTTGCACCCAGCTCTAGTTTTAAATAATTAAAGCTTTATATTCTGGAAAAGAATCATCAAAGCCCCCAATGAACATGAGTGCCCATAATGAGTGTATATAAGCAGCTGTACACAATTGAATTAGATATTCTCTAGCAGATGTCTGTGTGTGTGTCTGAGAACCATTTTCAGCTGTTTGAACATTTAAAAAATCTGAAATATGTGCCTTATGTGACTAATGCCTGTTGTTGGTGAACAGTTGAGGGTTAAGCTCCATATGTGTGTGAGCAGAGCCATCTAGTGGAATGAAACTGTATTGCATGCTGTTGAACAATCAGCGACAGACTTTTAAAGTCTTGTAAAAATTCTTGTAAAATTTACAGTGTTTTTTTTTCAACTACTTTTATTTATTTATGTTCTGTAAATGTAAAGTTTTAGATGTTATTTCTTGTTCATTATTTTTTATCTTATTTGTGGCAAACTTGGAGTGTGTTAAATCTGGGTTTATAATCTAGGCCTTCAGTTGAATTGAGTTTTATTTTCACCCGTTGGGTGATGTGTAAAAAGCTTATTATTAAAAGATGATGTTATTGGAGCTGTTTTACTGCAATGCATTTATGTCAAACCCTAGCTTTAATGTGAGATATTATTGAGTGGTGGAAAACCAACTTTAAGATCAACTATTTTTAGAACAACCCCCACCACCATCAGCACATTTCACAATGAAAAACAGCAGTTTTTGTAAAGACATTGATTTTTTGGGGGGGACACCAGTAGGTTTGGCTGTCAGTTATTACATTTAATTCAAGATTAAGACAAATAAATTAAAACTCTCTGTTTGTGACATTAACGTATATGTAAAAACCTTTACAGGGCTGTCTTTAACGACGACTTGATAAGTCAGAACAAGTTCTTTTTAATTTAATTTTGATCAAATGGATTTTCTGTGCAATACTGAGGTAAATTATAATTAAAACTAATAAGCAGTCAGTTCTTTTTTTTTATATGTTTGCCTTGAAATATCTTTTTGAGTGGCTGTCTAGCACTTGTTCAATAGAATAAGGGTCGAGAATCAAAATGCTCAGCATTTGTTTACCTTTTTGCAGTGATTCTTTTACTTTTAATTAACCATAAGGTTATTTATGGTGCGATTATCTTGTGGTTTTATGTACATTTGTTAAATGAACAGATATATGCATTGTGAAAGCATTTTCTTATGCAATTTACAACTGATCGATATTTTTCCAAGGACAAGTTTGTGTTATTCTGATCTGTAATAACATTAAATAAAGCTGAATTTTCAATTTTTTTCTTCTGATAATATAGTAATTTGTGTTGTCTGTTTGATTCATTGCAAGATATTTATATGTTTTGTAAAAAATATACTTAAGTGTTAAATAAGATGTTGATAAAACATATTATAAGCTATTTATTATGCAGTTAATGTCTGAGACCTGTTAGACTAGCAAACAATTAAATAGTACAGCATTTCTATTATGTTAAACTAATCTGAATCTGACTTATTAAGAGCTTCAGTGTTTCTCCAAAATCAAAGAAGAAATAAAGATATATGTCACCTTTTTGGGGAACGACGGCCTAGTGGTTAGGGCATAGAGCTTGGAATTCTGAGGTTCTGGGTCCAAGCCCCACTCCCATAGATTGCCACTCTGGGTCCCTGAGCAAGACCCTAAACCCCACACTGTTCCCCGGGCGTCCCACGATGGCAGCCCACTGCTTCCCAAAGGGATGGAGTAAATGCAGAGGTAAATTTCTCCAATGTGAGATCAATAAAGTTCAATTATTATTATTATTTGTGGATGTGATACACTGTGGAAATATTTTGAATTCACACGAGTTAGGTATGCCAAAACATAAAAGCTGCAGTCTACTGATTTTTTCTCATTATTTTAAAAGGAAGTGTCCTACTATGGAAAGTTTTACTCAAGCTCCAACTTATTAAAGATGAGTCACTTGTATTTTTAATCTTAACCAGGTTTTTGGATAAATGCGTAAGCTCAGCCACTCTTGTAGCTTTACTTCTAGGGCTCTAGATGGGGTTATTGAGCTAATGATTATGTTTGGTAGACAACTCCCTTGTCTGTTGAACAATCTGCTGTCACAAACAATTAGATTTAAGTGGATTATAAGATTAATACAATGTTTAAAATGTAATGCTTTACTACATTGTCTTACAAAGGTGTTCTAATGACTTTATTTATTTTTTTTTTGACTTTAACAGTCAAACTCAAACTATTAATAATTGTATAAATTCATTTTTAGAACCAAATTTCAATGCAAATGCAGCTGAAAACATGTTAGGATGTGCTTCTTCATGCTTTGCTTTTTTTTATTTAGCAAAACATTTTAAGCTCAACCAGTGAGTTGACTCTAGCACGTCAATTTCAAGACTTGCTAAAGATTTTCCGTTCAGTTTAGACCCAGACTTTGACTGGGTTATTGTAGCACATAAATATCATTTTCTCTAAAGCTTTTCTTTGTAGTTCTGGCTAAAGGCTTAGGATAAATGTTCTGAAAACTGATTTATGTTTAACCGATTCAGGTTTTTAGAACTTTAGAATAATAAAGTTTCTGGAACACTTAAATTATGGTATGACCAGATTTTTTAAAAGTTTTATTCATGACACAAAGGTAATTTGTGTCCTCATTTTTCTTTCCTTTACACATTTTATTGGAAACAGTTTTATTAAGATTTTTTGCAAATCACCCTGACATACTGGTTATCAACTTAAAGGTTTAAATCCAGACATATTTTTGTATTCATGCCTACCCCACAAGTTGATGTCCACTTCATTATCACTGTTGTCTTTTAACATATACTCTACCATGCCGGAGAGATTAGGTTTGTGCATGGGTTATTTCAATCCAATACTCCTGGAGAATATTTGTCCCCACTCTTTATTCCTGTCAGGCGTCTTACGTAGAATGGTGAATAAAACCAATCCATTTAATTGGGTACTAAACATTATTCAGAGGCCACACAGAACGTTTTTCTGTTTTTTTTAATATGTCTCTAACTTGAGAGAAAATTACTTTCAACATTTTGTGTACTTCAGACAGAATGTCAAAGGTTCTTAATGTTCTTCTTTGGACAGAAGTCAACCAGTCTCATGGTTAAAGTACAAGGAATAAAGTCCTCACATTTCCCCAGGGACTCTTCAGAATAAAGCTACATAGGAATGTAAACATATAATTTAGATTGCCTGATATAAATCAGCTCATCTGATGGCTAATATTTGGTATTTCTATAATCTTTGGCTCACATAAAAATGTTTATCATGTTGAATTTGTAAGAGGATACAATTGAGAGAAACATGTTGAAAATGGAAGTTAGTACCAAAATAAATGATAAATTCCCTATCCCTGTAAATAGCAAATGCCGTCCTCTCAACCTGGGGGTCCATTCCCAGCTGGTTCTGCAGAGAACTATCTAATTTACTCACAAAGTTTACTAAATGGCCTAAAGTTAATCACAGGGAAATAAAAAGAATATTGCCAGAAGTTGATATTTGGAGTTGCTACTGTCCCACCCATAAATGTTCATTGCAATGAGGAGCCTTGATGAAAATCAACCTTAAAAATCATTATTTCATTTGATGGTGGAAACATTTAAAAATGGTTTCATACACTACATTTATGTACCTGTTTACAACCCTGACACAATATTAATGTATATATTTATTTTATTTTTAAAGAAGACATAATGAAAACCATAGACTGTTTTGGGGGTGGGTTACGCCAGCATTTCATATTAGAATCGTGGAGTAACCTGTTTTTATCACAACTCTACCGACGCGTCGTGAACGCATCATGCGCGCCTTATTTACGACCTAATCCCCGGTACTTGAACGCAGCGCCATGGCCTGCTGCAGTCTCTGACGTATTCGACAGTTTTCGGCTCGTATTTCACCTGCAGCAGAAGCCAAACAGAGGACAGGTGTTCTACTAAATGACCGGGTCCTCCATGAGAGCGAGCTGTTTTATTTAAAATCAGTCAGCAGCTGTAAAACCACCATGAGGCTCAGGTTCAGCCGTTGGCAGAACAAGAAGAGCGACAGCTGCGGCTGGCGGCTCCAGCAGCAGACGCTTCACATGTAAGCTGCTCTCTCTCCTCCGGAGCTGGTTCGTTTTATTTTTTTACTCCCTTGTTGTGATATTTTAACTGCCGTTTACCGCTGGGTACCTTTTTTAAATCTTCATGGACTGAGTGTAAAAACAGCAACAGCCGGAGCTTTAACAGAGGAGGAGCGTTCATCTCTACGGTTTATTAAGGCGCAGCAGAGACAGGGACTCTACACCCAGACGGACAGGAGTCAACATGTTTGAGGGCAGAGGAATCCCCTTTGTTGTGCTCGATATAGCCTGTCTGATTCTAGGTATGTGTGTTTACACCTTTAATTCTCTACTGTGGACTCTTTGTTGCCTTGGTAACCATATAAGCTGCTTTGTGTTCGGGTTTAATCTTCATTCTGGGCTTTTTAAACAGCTTACCATCACGTGAAGGGAGTGAGAAACCTCCAGGACTGAGTGCTTACTATCAAGTAACATGTTTCATGTTCTATATTATAGTTTCAAGATTGTTTGAAGCTTTTATACTCTCTCTTTTTTTGAATGACATAATAATTAGACGCAGAATGACAGCAGCCAATAGCCCGAGGCATGAGTGAACTTTGCGTCCAACAAATTTCGATCAGAGGGCGTTGAGAACACGTTTTTTTTTTTTTCTTGGACAAAATACCCATGTGAATATAGACCTAAACTACAGTAAATAAAAATAGTAATAGTAATACTGCATCCAGGGTCTGTAACACAGAGACATTAGTAATCATATTAATTATTAATTAGTTCTCAGGTGAATATATGTACTATTTTTTAAATTTCGTAATAAAAAAACGTTAATTGGCCTTACGCCAATTTGAAAAGCCGCTGTTCTGTCAGACCAGCATACCTATAGTCAGTACGCATTAGGGGTGTAAATCACACCCATCATGGCGATTCGATTATTTTCGATACTCAAGAATACACCACGATACGATTTGATTAATTGGTTCATTTTTATTTATTTTTTTTTACCTTACAGGCTAGACAATGTTTCAAATTTGAAATAAATGAATGAAAGCTGTAATATCGTTGTGCATTTATTTTAGAAACAACAGCAAATAACAGAAGTAGAAAAGTTGCAGTCCACCTAGGCCTATTAAAACCTCATTCACTGAAAAATAATAATGCCCTTGCGCTGTAGATTCTGAAAGGCCTTGCATCAAAAAATACTGCACAAAATCAGTGCAATGCAATACCTCGCCGCCCCCTCCGCAGACGCTCCGCCGCACCTCTCCCAAATTGTAGCTGACCGCAGTGCAGCAGACAGGAGGTCGGCTTGTTTTGTTTTTATGACCGAAATTGTGGAAAACGACTCGTGAAGTTTCACCCGCTAGAAGAGCGAGGCGCGCGAAAACGCTGGGACCCTTTTTCAACCTGGATCCCTGCTCTTTTTGGCCCTCATGTCCCTCCGTTGTCGGACTACTCACCCACCCACCACTTCCTCTCCGCCTCGGCCGTAAGACCCACAGCATATAGTGCAGACCATGCTTCAATATTGGGCATAAATCAAAAATGTCTATGTCAAGCTCACTGTGAGACACTGCTGCAGGAGTTTAACCAGGAAGCGAGGTAGGAGGGCAAAATAGGTTTAGCACCACTGCAGCACGGGAGGGAGAATTACACCCAGGAGCAAATGGATTTAAAAAAAGAAAAAAAAAAATACATGAATCGATACTCTTGCGGACGTGTTGATGCATCAGATCGTCGGCTGTTGGATCGATACAAAACGATTATTATTTACACCCCTGGTACGCAAGACGTCAGATTTGCATAAGCGTATGCTAGTCCAGTTTATCCCTCTAATTTTGTACGAAAAATACACTTTAAAATTAGCCTAGTAAACTAGCCCCACCCACCAGCGGCCAAAATAATTTTTGCCTGCGAGTCTAGCCTTAATCAATGCTCCAGGGTCTGGAACTGGCAGTCCAATTACAACGCAGAGATGTGTTTTGAATTTCTGGATGCCAAGTGGGCGTGGTTTGAGGACGTGACAACAAAGCTGCACAACGCTGGAGAAAGCACAACAAGGAAGATATCAACAACTATTGAACATTTTTCGTTTGACTCAGCTTTGGAATCAGTTTTGGAAGGATTAGACTTGGGATTTTCGTTAAAACATAAGCAGGAAGAGACTCTATGCTCATTCATTTTTGAGAAGGACGTATTTGCCGTTTTACCAACAGGCTGTTTGTTTACACTCCCCCACCAGCTTTCTGTCGCGCTTATTACGTCACAGTCAGTTGCGCTCATTGCTCAGAGCGTTGGCCAATAGGAACAGACATGGTTTGAAAAACAATGGGTTGTTCTCATCCACAATTTTACGATTTCTCATTCATCGGGACCAGACTAAATTACACATTTAACCTCACATTTAGTCTGGAGATCTGACCTTAATTTTTTTTGTATATGACTTAAAGGGATACACCCCTGTTGAGGTAGCTTAAAGTTTATTTTTCATACAAAACCAAAGGGATAAACGGGGTTAAAGTAAAACTAAAGGGATTAACAGGTATTGACTATAGGTATGCCGGTCTGACGGGGTATGCTGATGTGACAGAACACCGGCATTCACGAAGGGGTTTTCTTTAATTTGTTTCTAGGAAGGACTTTTTTCTGACTTCATAGTAGTACAATAAGACAAGTCAAAATAATTTCCAAAAATATTCATTAGAAATGTAAAAATTGTGCAATTTATTTTTAATACATTTTTAAAAACCCTGCCTCTCGCCTCTAGGGGGTGCTACAGTGTCCCCACTTCCTGCGGCTATGCAAATATATTTTAACAGATTGATAGCCTTGTATCTTTATTAATTCTGCCAAAACTTTCATCATCATATTGTACTGTTTAATCTCGTTTCATTTTAATTGTACACTTAGCATGTGTGCTGTGTGTAGCTCCCTGAGCAGATAGCTGGACTAATTAACCAGCTGTTGAAGTCAAAACCAGTCTCATGCAATGTTATGTTTACAGTTGTGATAATATTTGTTCTCATTTTTTGTCTTGGGTAGAAGAAATCAGCTTATATTAAATACTATTTTTGTTTTTACTCAAGGTGACTATACCAGCTGATCCTCACCCCAGAATGTGCCTATAACAAAGTCCTAATTTAGAGCTAATTGATTGTTTTTTCATTGGTAATCATTGTATGCTCACTGAAAGGGTTTGGAGAACAATCAGGGAGTATTTTACTTTTTTTCCCTGCCTTTATTTTCTAAACTCAAAGTCTGGCTAACAGATTGTCAGGGGTTGTCATTTATGGAATTCCAACAACAAAAGTCTAATAGTTATTAGACTTAGTTATTAGGCTTTACATTGTTAAAAAAAAAAAAAAAAGTATTAGTAGACAGTGAGATTGTTCTTCTTATGCTTATATTTTTCTCATAGTAGTCAGAAAAAAAATACCCATACTGGTGTGAGCTGCAGAAAAAAATATCACCTGACCTAGAAATTCCTTTCATTCTTTATTTAGATAAAGGACAATCTATATCCTTTATCTTTTACTCTATCCACCCTGTATCTGTATCATTTGGCATGTTTAAAAGCAATCATTTCCCAAAGTTTAACAAATGGTGTCTGATGTGTTTGTCAATCTTTTTTTACACTGTTTGCTCACTAGTTACTTGTGAAACAACTAAAGATGTTGGACCTTGGACCAGCTCTTGACTACAACATTGTTTGTTTTATCATTAAGTGTTACCATTTCCTGATGTTTGCACTCACATGAGGAATTTCTGGGTCTCTGTAGAGCATGATCTTACTTTTTTTTAAAGTGCTCGTGGGAATTCCCTGACATTAAGAGAACATGATGCTTAGATGTTGCTTCGAATCATTTCACCAACTCGGTTTGCTTTTTTTCCCCCCTCAAACCGAACCACAAAGTCTGTAACATGAAGCAAAACAACCGAAGATAGGTGTGTGCGAATCTAGTTTTAATGTAGATGCTGAAGTGCTGTGTTACATTATCTGCAATGGCTGATATTGAGTCATTATATATACTTAACTGAAGTGCTTAGAGTGCTGATCTGTCTCTATAAAGGGCCGATTCACTGTTAGACTCTGAACTAAGCAATTAACCCCTTTTCTTCTTCTTGATTTGAAACTATTTGCTGGTTCTTAATGTGACCAAAAAGGAGTAGTCAACACAAGACCCTAAAACAGAAAACCAATCTTTTTGTTGTTGTTTTAAGCTAATAAAATAGTAAAAGATATTAATTAGCTATGAGTTTTCTTATAGTCATTTATTGATGCATGGTGAGTAAGAGGAAAAAGTGTGTGCTTACAGTCACTATGTTTATAATCTGAGTCAGCTATCTTATGACGGGGATTTATCGGTCTGTTCCAAGGTTTAAACTGCTTCTCTCACAAACACTGAGCTAGAATTTAAACCTGGCAGCACTAAAGGCTGTCAGAGATCGTCAAATGGGCCACAACTCAGAGACGCCTTTTCTAAACTTTCCAAACAGTCCTGAATAAGTGCAGTTATGTCTTTTTCAGCCAGCTGAGTGGTCATGTTCAGCAGCAAGTTAGAGATCAACTCCAGTGCTGCAAATGTATAAAACTCTATAATGT
Organism: Cyprinodon variegatus; assembly: GCF_000732505.1. Taxonomy (NCBI): domain Eukaryota; kingdom Metazoa; phylum Chordata; class Actinopteri; order Cyprinodontiformes; family Cyprinodontidae; genus Cyprinodon; species Cyprinodon variegatus. The sequence goes on from NW_015150687.1 coordinate 155,314, forward strand.
GATATTTTATGTGAAAGTATTATTTAAACCTTGTTATTACCAGTTTATGCCTGTGCAGCAGGGGTGTTATAAGTTTTTTGTTTTACTCCAAGCTGATGTTAATGTTAGGAAAGTTTTCCAGCTCAATGAGTGACAAGTGTGTCCCAAACTCACTCTACAAAATAAATCTTATTATTAAAATATAACTGGGGATCTTTGGCAATTTGTCTCCAGGTTTGGGGGTCACGCTTTACTGCATAGATGTGTAATAAACTATTAAAATGAATACATAGGAACAACGGGCCTGCACATTATGCCCCCAAATAGAAATATATAAAAGGGCTTAAAATGTATTCATTCTTCCTAAAACAAGACATTTTGTTGGTAAGATTACTCCAATGAATGCTGTTCTTTATTAGTGCAATGAAACAAATGTAAGTGGTGGATTTTTATCATTTAGATTTTACTGTTTTATGTTGATTTTTTAAATTTTTTTTCTCTTTAATAGATGTTGTAATTTGACTCAGAGGCCTCTTTTCAAAATGGGAATCACAAGAGGAGATGCTGTTCAAGCAAGGCAGATAGTTTTGCACACCAGAGGTGCAAATCATTTTGGGTGCGCTCTAAATGAAATTAGGATGAGGATGATTTTAATAAGTTTGTTTCACAGAGAGCTGAGAAGACAGCACTGGCCCTGTTGAGCTGACATAGCTGAAATAATCTGCTTAATGAAGTTACTGCTGGCTGCCCGGCCACTGACACCACAGTTAAATAAACCAGTGTTTGTGGATGATGGGAAAGACCTGATATGTGGGATTAAACTATTAAAAGACTGATGTTAAACTAGTTGTCTTAGTGTCCCTGTCCCACCTGCTTTATGATGCCCGTCTGCTTGTAGTTCATTAGTAGTTGTCGCAACTCAACTATTGACTTGGCCTCCGCTTGGATGATGATGAGGTCTCTTTACTGGAGCTCAATGGGTTAAATAGGACAGAGAGATGACAGCAGCTTTGCCAGCAGACTTTGAACCGTCAAATCCAATTAGCTGGATCTTTTATCTTTATGGTATTTTATCTGTAGGGAGTGTTGTGCTATGCAGCTATTTGATTTTGAACAATCGCCTCTCAGTACTTTAATAAAGAAGAATAAAGAAAGCTGGTTTCTGCAGTCCGTACAATACGGTTTGTTTTTTTCCCTTTGACTCATAAAACTGCTGATTGAAGACAATAATGCCTACATTTTGTGGTTTCTGACTATAAAAGTATTTATTCTCATTGCTAATAAACTAAGCATCCATTAGTTGATCCTGTAGATTTTGGGTTTCCAAAGCCTGCTCCTCTCTAGAGAACATAATATTCTTATCACACTTTATCACCGAGGGTGTGTGTTTTTGGCCCAAAAATCATCCCTGAAATCTGTTCCTTAAACCCAGCTGGTGTGTGAATACCAGAAGGCTTTGTGGATTTTAAATGTAGATTTTTTTTTTTTTTTTTTTAAACAGTTGAACACAATTTCAACAAAATTGTTCTAATCCAGTAGCCATACTGCTACTGGATTAAAAAAATAAAAGCATGTGGGTTAAGGAAAAAGGATCGTGAATACAATTAATCGGATTAATCGATTGTTTAAATAATCGTCAACTAGAGACTCTAAAACGTGCCTTTCGCTGAAAGAGCGACCCATGTAGAGCAGCAATTATATCAAGATTGTTAAAAAAAAAGTCAACATTATACATTTAAGAAAATAACTTTTATGTCTGTCATTACGCTCTATCTAGAACTCAATTGAAAAAGTTTTTAGTTTTACCTGGTTTAATTTTGTACAAAGTCTTCTTTAAAGGTAAAGTGGAGGATGTTCTTTTTCCAGGTGGATTATCAAAATAAGTGGTCCTCCTAATTGTCAATCATTCTGGTGACATGTTTACATAAGGCCGTCCTACGTGCTCGTCCCCATTTTCACTTAGCGGTGGTGAGTCTGACATAGTGGAAAAACTGCAAATCTTGTTTTGGAAATTAAGCTTATATGAGCGATGCAAACAGCAACTTTTAAACAGAGCGTGCTCAAGGAGAAATGGGCTCTCATACGCATTTTATAGGTGTTCCCTCTTGGGAGCAGGTACAGGGTGGTGCATGTGCATTTTCTTTTTTTTTTTAAATAGAGAGGATGGGTCTTTTTTGGAAAATGTGCAATAATCTTCTATACCTTCAAGTAAACTTTTGCTATCCAATTATTAATAAAAAATTAATCAACAGATTAATCGATTTGCAAAATAATTGTTAGTTGTGTCCACACTCTTCATTAAAACAGGTCTTTATCACATTTTCACAAAATAACTTAAGGTTTGACAAATTCCAAACAGGTTTTAATATAGACTCCTATGAGCATAGAGCTGGGTTCTCCAACCCTGGTCCCGTTAGTTTTTAGAAGCATCCCTGCTTGAACACAGCTGAATCAAATAAATGGCTCGTTACCAGACCCAAATATGATGGCATTCTGAAAAGGTAATAGAGTCTGCCTTAACTGGGCCCTTTGAGCTCTGTCAAAAGAAGGAGGCTAGAAGAGTTTTGGCTTTGGATTCAAACGGGTCCAGCCTTCACCGCCCGTATGCTCTGTCGCCTAGCAACTGCAACAGTTGACACACAAAGCAGGCGAAGAATGGATATCATACTACTGTTCTGAGTGCTAATAACATTTTCGAGGAGCTTCAGCAGCAGTACCATCATTGCAAATATCAGAGTTACTGTCACCAAACTGCAGAGATATTGGAATCTGTGTTTAAATGTCAGCCTAACCCATTTGCACAGGGACAGATTAAACCTTTCAACAAACCATTACTGACCACATATCTGACTCACTAACCATTTAAAGGAAATATTTTCATTAATTTCAGAAGAAACTATTCACATACTTGTATTATATTAAACTGCATTTCGCATGACAAGGAGTTTTCCAATCTAGACAGAAGGGGTGTGGGGGAAGAAATACATTTCACAATATATCGTAATGTTTCAGTAGTCCGATATAGTATCAATCTTTCAGGTTCTTAATATCATTAAAATAAAAACATGTTTACCTAAAACAATGAGGGAAAATAGGCAACGGGCTACCTCTGCACCACTACTGTGGTAGATGGCCCTGTGGAGCTCTTACCCTGTGCGGCGCAGCGCCATAACTGTAGTTGAGGCAGTCACACTGGACGTGAACTGACTCAAACCCCAAACAACATAGAGACAAAAACAACTAAATGATCAATATGTTCTGATGAAAATCGTTTGCCTTTTTTCTATACTTTTAATTTTGATAGCTGGGAAAAATATCGGAATATATAGTGATATTGCAATATGTGATATCGTATTGTCAGCCAAGTATCGTGACACATATCGTATAGCAAGACCAAGGTCGATACTCAGCCCTACCGAACAGGCCTCGGCACCAAACTATGACTGAATCGGCCTCCGAATCGGGCCTCCTGAGGACGGAGCCGCTGGACTCAGCAAAAGTAATTTAAATTAGCTTTGTTGGAGCAGGGATTCATCTAAAATCTGTAGGATGGTAAATCTTGAGGACCAGGACTGGAGACCCCAAGTTACTCTAGAATAATACAATGCAGGTTGGTGGAGTCTAATTATATTTTGATCTTTTGCTAGAGTGGATTACAGATGACTAAGGTGGTGAAGGAAGTGGTGGAATAGTCCTCTGGACGTTTTCAAATTCAAAAGCTGCATTCAACTTCAGCTTGGTGCGTCTATTCTAGTGGATGATTAGTTAAAACATGCTATCCAATGCTAACACCAGGCTATCTGTGCTAATGAACAGCAGAGGAAGTAGGTAATCGGGTTAGAGGCCAGGCTCTCTAAAGCTCCAGCCTATCAATAATCAGAATAGTAGCTGGCATCAGAATGGATGTAACCTCCTGCTCTGAGGAAATGGGCGCCACTGGGTTCACATTAGTGCTCATTTTGGCACTAATACTGCATCATACATTTTCTGTGCTGCGTCACTGTCACATGACCAGCCCCCTCAGAAACACAAACAGCAACAAGATGTAAATAAACATGGTTATTAATATTGACTCAGCTCTTCCCCATCACACTCATACTTGTTCGCTGAAAACCATGAGCCAGTAGTTTTGTTGATGCCGATTACTCATTTATCCCTAGATAGCACTGCAGGCTTCTGTTTTGACATAATCTCTTTACTCAAATAACATGTTATGTTTGCAGCCTTTATTTTGTAAACCGCTAACTTCATCCTGTGGTAACCCGTCCCGATCTCTCCTCCACAGGGGGTCTACCTCTGGCAATCTTTAACCTGGGTAAGATCCGTCCTTACCAAATGGGCTTTTTCTGTAGCGATGACAGCATCAAGTACCCTTTCCACCACAGCACAATCCCCTCCACTGTGCTCTACACTGTGGGCCTCGGCCTGCCTATTAGTTCTGTAAGTAGTAGTCACTCCTGGCAGCCTGTCTCAGAGTGCGTATGTTGACTTGTCAAACACCAGCGTAACACATGTGCTCCAAGGAGTGCCGAGGCCATTGCCCCAGGTCAAACGTCGCTAATTCATTTAGTTATTGGCTACACTTAACTTTTTCCTGGTTTGGCAAGTCAAAAGACCTACTTAGAGGCTTTTCTGAGCTGATAAAGCTGCACTATAGTGAAAACTTCTCAGATAATAATGCTCTGTATATTCTGATAGCTAAGTGTGGTTTAAAAAAAAAGCTGAGAGCGAAGGAGGATGTCCACTTAAAAACATCAAGGAATGCAATAAATTAAAAAAGGATTTAAAAATCAGTAAAGTCAACTATTTGTTGAAGAAGCAAAGGATGTGTGTCTGGACATGGAGGACACACAGCAGGCTTTATGCTCAACGGCTGCTGTTAATCACAACGACAGACACACAGGCAGCCGTACGCCGGGTTCTGGAGTCTATAACGGAAGTTGGACGGACTGCTGGCTTGTTTTTCTTTGTTTTAGTTTTCTGTAGTCGGCTCCGTTTCCCTAATTTTATCTGTGGGTTGTTACTGGTTTGGTTTTTCAGGAACTGAAGGTGCGTTTCGACTCTGAACCTTTTCCCTCTGCAACTTAATATCACTAAACCTCTTGTTTTACCCGGGCTGTTCTAGAGAAAACAAGATATAAAATTAGAGTTGTCAATGCAATATGAAGGTGGGAAATATCGCAGTCAGAAAGAACTGCTTGGATTGTAATATTTGCCAAGAAATTATAACTCATGGATAATAATTCTATTTTACTGGATGCAGAGACTAACTGCCTTTATGCCTACCGGTAAGTTATATTTATGGTAATAATGATGCAGTTGGACCATAAGGATCAAAGGTTAATGGTGAACCAATTTATTGCACAACACTATAACAACGTTTCTTGATATGGAGTCCTAATTACAATCTTTGCTAAAAGCTTTTAATGAAAGTGGAAAAACAGCTTTTAAAATTTCAGAAAACTGATGACAGCCTTAAATATATATATATATATTTTTTTTGTAAACCAGTTGAACCGGTTGAACTGCATTAGCCGCTCACACATAGACAGACAGTTGCATGGTATGTGTCTTTAAAGTTAAGATTTGCCACTGAAACAGATCTTTCCTGGTTTAAGGTTGTCTAACACGGACATATTTCGATTATTGTTTGCCTGGAAACACTATTTGGGGGAGGGAGACTCAGAAAATGTTCCCTGGTTTCTGGAAAAGTCGAAACGCACCTTTAAGTTGTTGTTTTTATGTGTAAAAGTGCATCTTGCATCTTCTATGATCAGTTCTCAGGGAGAGGAGATTTCCAAACAAACAAACAGATTAGAGGTGATTTCAGGTAAACATGGATGGTTTGGTCAGAAGCCTGTTTGGAAACTCTATCCCTGCTGCTCAGATGGGAAAGTAATCCTCTCTAACCCCATGAGACTTTCCATTAATGTGTTTTTCTCCTTTGACTGTTTGAATTAACCTTCACTCTTTACCAGCATGTGACTCCTAACCATTAACATTGTTGTTGAAAAGCTGGAAAACTACCTGGAGGGGTTGCTTCGTTCCTTTGGACCCTCTCAGCAGGCTGCTGACTTCGGCTCTCCTAAGGGACACACTGTGGCATGATGGGAGGATGTTTGGACTCCTCTTTTAACCCATATATTCTTTCTCTCTCATTGCCTCTCTGTTAGTGGGACTCCCATTTGCAATACTCAATTTGAAGCACAGGCCTTTCCTCCGAGGCTTTTACTGTAATGACGAAACGATCAAGTACCCCTTTAAAGAGGAGACCATATCCTATCAGTTGTTAGGAGCAGTTATGATTCCCACCACAGTTATCATTGTAAGTGCATTTTTTGTCTACTAACAGTTTTCCTTTCTATCTCTTCTAACAGCTGCTTTTGCCATTTGAATCAGTTTGAACCCTTTTCCATTTTTAAACCACTGCAGATTTAACCATTCTGACTAAAAACTGCATCTATTTTTTATATATATACATAAATATGAAACAGCAGGAGAGCAATGTTTTTATTCTAAGATGCATTTTCACTAAATGAATCTGAAGTTACAGGTTTAAATAATGTAGATGGAAAGTCTTCCTTTGCAGTTAAAGGGAGACTTTAGATTCCATTTTAATTTAGATCTAAAACCATTTTTTTAACATGGTATTATTGAAGCCAAAAATAATGGCATCACATGGTTCAGCTTTGCTTTGTAGTTTTATCAGATCAGTACTTTGCAGAATGGGGCGTTTGGTCTGGGCTATTTATAAGCTTTCTCTGATATAAAACTCAAACATGTATTATACTGCATCCATACATTATGGGAACTCGACATAAAGGAAAGATTTATCTGATTCAACATTATTATCATACATTATAATTTATATCATGTGGGAACAACATAAAAAAATAATATAAGCAAAAAGTAAAGATTGAAGCCTTTCATTTTTCTATATTGTAGTATACTGTTTGTTATTTTTAAATTAAAGAATCATGTAACGTCTGAATACCAATTCATTATTTCCTGTTTTCCTGCCAGATAACTATGATGTGACGCAGAGGCTCTTCTCTCTTTGGGAGAAAGGCAGGAAAACATGATTCAGTTAAAAAAGATGTGGTATAGTAAAAAAGCTATTTAATCAACAACAAAAATGATGATAAAGGAGACAAAAAAAAAATCTCCAAATAGTAAAGAACTGCTGCAGTTATCACATATGATCAAAATAATGCAAAAAAAAAAAAAGAGGATTTTTCTTACACATCTCTGACAGTTATTACATGTATTGTTTGATTAAGATGCAAATTAAGATAAGGAATAAACTTCCTAAAATGTTTAGTAAGTGGACATCTTCCTTGGATTAGATTGCTTTTTCTCCTTCTGAAAACTCTGGTTACATTGTTTAGTGTACCTTATCGCACAGACAGGAAAAAAAAACCAGCTGGTTCTGTCCAGAGTTAGGAAGACATGCTTAATTAGTGTTGATTTTAATTTAGAAACTTTATAAATATTTAGATTTGTAGCATGTCATGCTCTGTCTGTTTGCTTGGCTTTTCACAACTGCATTGATGTAAATATTCTGATTTGAAAATAACGATTCTCCAATAATCTAAATTAAAGCATATCTATCTGTCATTTGATCAACTATTTGAAATCCTAATAATGTGAAATATTTTTTTTAATAAATAAGAAATTATTTTCCTTGATTTCTTAAAGTGAGTTTTTTTCTGTTTTGCATTTTTCCTAAATGATTTTTATCCCTTCCTTTGCAGATGATCTTAGGCGAGTGCCTTTTAGTTTATCTAAACCGCCTTAAATCCAAGTCTACGTTTGGCAGCTATGTTGCCTGTGTTTACAAAGCTGTTGGTACATTTCTGTTCGGTGCCGCCATGAGCCAGTCCCTGACAGACATCGCCAAGTATTCAATCGGCCGGCTCAGGCCGCACTTCCTGGATGTGTGCAAACCCAACTGGAATCTCATCAACTGCTCTGCAGGGTTATACATTGAAAACTTCACCTGCACTGGAGACACAAAGATGGTCAACGAGGGCAGGTACGTGCCTCCAGACATGCACCGTTTTCCTTTGTTGGATGGAGTTTAGTCACAACATCCAGGGTGTAGTTTCTGTTCAGGGAATAATAAACAAAAAAAAAAACAATAGTGTATCTCTTAAAGAGGAATTGTCTTTTGGTTAACTAAAGCCACAGTCCTAATGTTAAACCAGTTTGGACTAGAAAAGAGGAAAATATAATTTCTCTTTATATTGAAAAAGGGAAACTGCATTGTTGGAGAAAGGAAACATTCTCCTTGTGGTTTAACATCCAACACTGAGATAGGAAGTAAATGCCGGAGGGTACAAATATGAATAAAACATCTATTAAATATAATTATTCTTCTCTTTTCCTTTGTTAATCTTTCTTGTTCAGGAACAGATTTTGCATTTTTGACAGTTATAGATATTTGATGGGAGTGAAATAAATCCTCCTAAAGTCTTCTGCTCGTATTGGTTTTAGAAGTGCAAAGGTTACGCGGTCACTTGCAGATCTTCAGGTTTTCTGCATAACAGGCCAGGCTGCAAGTTCTAAACAAGTCTTAACAGATACAGGAGCTAAAGAAATTCTCTATGCTGCTCAGATTAGCAAGATTTTAATCTATAATCCATAAATGTTAAGAATGCCCTGATACAACCTTACTTCTGATATTACAGTTTTGAGTAATGACCAGTACTAATAATGACATCATACATATAATCATACATACTTAAATACTAACTTTGTAGTTTTCGGTATGAAAAGGTTTGAGTGATATTTCTGAAAAAACAGACAAATTCAACATCAGGCATTAAAAACTGGCCCATTTATTATTAACTAACTGGTTAGATGAACTTTAAACCAAAGCAGATCAAAGTGTTTTTGTCAGCTTGCTTATGTCAGAGATTACAGATGCAGAAAGATGTAATCCAATATTTAGATTTGTTTTTGGGGGTTTTTTTTGGCTTAAATTGTACAGTTTTGCTACAGTTATATCAAATCTGTAAATCTCTACATGTTACACATTATCAGCAAAAACTACATCCCACTTATGGGTTTTGTTTTTATCAAAGATTTAAAAAAAATGTAGTTCATTTTTAAAAGCGGATATCATGTAAAGGGGAAACCAGTGTAACCGCATATGATGTTAGATAGATAGGCTGAGTAACACCACAGGAATGTAAAAGCTTGTTTTATTAAGTTTTTCCGTGTCTGTTATCAGCTCAGAGCAGCGGGAAGAACGTTGGGAGGAGAGGATTTCCTCTTCTCATTCAGCACAGAGGAGCACTGAGGGTGGAGAGACGAGGCGCATTATGTCCCCCTTTATTACTCGGACACCTTTGTACTTTTTAGGCTGCCCTTTTGTTTCCTTTACCAGCGCAAAGCTTCAGCCTCTGTGTCCTTTAGCTGCTTTTGTCTGTTCTCCCCCACTGCTCAGTTTTCACTGTTACCCACTGTATATTTACACGGGTGTGGTGCATCTTTGTTGATATTCCCATTCCTTATCTGCTTTCTGCCTTTTTACTAAATGTAGTGTGACCGCAGTCCCAGAGAGGGATCCAGGGATTCCGGCTGTGTTTGGACACAGATTTCCAGCTGCTTTATTTGGCGTGTTTAGGGTGCTGCAGATCAGAACAAGAGAGTCCAGGTCAGAGTGGCCTGCTCTGCATCAGCTTACAGTAACATGACTCTAGATGCCCAGGAGAGACAAAGCCTCAGGTTAGAGCGGAGTTTGTCTTTGCTAAAGTGCAGACTGACATTTGTTTATAAGATGCATATATTAAAGGAACACTAATACATTTGGATCACTGCTCCGTTTACTCATAGTTATTTTGAAGAACCTTCCAGTGACGTCCAGAAATTGGGATTAAAACCGACATCCCACTGTTTGTGATTAAACTAGGGCCCGAGATCTATCTTCAAAGTTTTTCACAAATAGACAAGAAAAAAAGGTGGCTTGCTTATTTTTTCCCCCACCATTTTACTTTGTTAACCTGGTGAGAGAAAAAAAAAACTCATAGCTCCCAGTGCCTTCAGAAGGCCTTATTCTGTTTAATCCACCACTAAAGTATATGGAACCACTGCAAATCTACTAGGAAACAGTCATAAACTGACAGGGTGGGCAAAAATAACTAACTACTCACTTGGGAGGAGCTGTAGACTCTGATAGCTCAGGTGGGAGAATCTTTCAGTGACTCCACAAATATCCCCTTTCCTGTCTTCAGTTGGTCAAACATTACGTAGGCAACATGTCGCTATTGAGGATTTTGGAATAAAATCCAAAACCGTGCAGAGGGAGCTAAAAAAAACAAAACATCACCTTGAAGCACAGTGGTGAGAGCATAATGCTGATGTATGCAGCCTGGCCATGGAAGCTGGAGGGATTGATGACATTGAATGCTGTTTGTAAAACATATTGAGTCATTTTCATTCAGGAAAAGGAACAACTTTGTGGTTGATATTTTCAGGTACCGGAGCCTCACAGGGAACGGAGAGCAGAGTTTGACTTGGAACATTAAATAAACTAACAAACCAGTCTGTAGACCAGACTGTCTGTCAGCTATCTTATTAGGAGTGACAGCTGTAGCCTGCTTTTTATTCAACCAATTAAAGCATTTGTGTTTCAGAAAGATTGCAAAGGACAGTTGGGGAGAGCAGACCCTTTCAGCCTCTCCTCTCCTTTGTTTAAACTAAGCCACAACAGGTCTCCGCTGGGCTACTCTATAAAGCTTGGAACTGAATGCTAATCCAGACATTTTGAATTAAGAAAACTTCCTGGATGGGAATCGAAATGTCTCCAAACTTGGAAAACAAAGTCCAGTGGTTTATTTTTTTTTTTTACTTTTTTGGAAAAATCTTAATGTTCCTGAGCCATGGTTTCTGTCTTTCTGTTGCAGATTGTCCTTTTATTCTGGTCACTCGTCATTCTCCATGTACTGCATGCTGTTCCTCGCTGTAAGTATGAAAAGTGTTGAATTTATTGCGAAAGGTACATAAAAGAAACTGAGCATCAACACCGATTATCGGATGATGGATTAACAGGATTTACCAATAAAGACATGAGATCTTGATTAGTTTAGCTAAGGGCAAATAAGTAAAACTGGTCAGAATAACCAGACCCTGACTGTAGATCATTAAAAGCTTAAATGGAATTATCTTGATTTTCGAGATAACATCCTTTTAGGTTTACGTATTAATAGAACCTAACGAATAAGGCGTTGCCGCTGGAAGTCAGACAATTGTACTCTTCAGTGTGACTTATGTTAACTTTGAAAACAGTTAACATGATGAGATCTTATTATTGAACTAATCATGCTGTTCTTTTGCAACTTCTTTTAGTCAACAGGAAATATCCCTGACATAGGGTGAAAGAATTATGAAACATTACTGGAAAAACAGATCTTTTGAAAAATTTTGCTAATTACATATGCTGCTTTAGAGTGTAGTTATTCCTGAAATGATCTGTTTGAATAGCTGTACCTGAACAGTTTTATATGTATTGTCCAAACATTACATGCATCAACAGCTGCTTGGTGTGGTCTGCCTCTGGCTAGGTGGCAAAGTCAAAGTCATGACAGCATTGCTCAATAACTTCCTCTTGATTTCTAAAGTCTGATAAAATGAGCTGTTAGATTAAAGATGCCTCAGTGCATGTAGATCCTCCTATTGTAGCACTTGCACAGTAAACTGAACTCAAAATCTGATTTACACGTTCAAACTGTAAATAGTTTAGTTGTTTTATAGTGAATACATGTATTTTTAACATGGCAAAGGCCTGCCGTCACTGCCGACCTTCAAACTCAAAGGAATTTTTTTCCCCTAACCTTTATACTGAACAGGGGTGGGTTTTTATTTTTGTTGTGACATATTTCTAGTCATGTTAAAAAAATGTGATTCTTAATTTAAACAATATATTAGAATTAGTGATGATTAAGAACAAAAATGTTGAAAATAGGTGAATTGTGAATTTTATCTTTCACTCTTTTATTGGAAGCATTGGCAAATTTGAAGACTATTACTATGGGATGTTTAATTATATAAATTACACTTCTTTATATAACTTGTGTCCTGAAAAGCCCATTTTAAATCTTTATATTTTTTTCAGATTAATGTTTGTGATTGTGGGGCTCTGATATGATACGCACACAGCTATACAGTTAGCATTATAATTATCACGATAGTACCACAAAATATGAGATTTTGAGCAATAATTAGTAATTCCCTAAAAAACTCCAGTATAAGAGAGAAACCTTTTAGCTGAGTTTATTGGTATATGGTTAGATGGGAGGATCTTTGCTAATTTTAACCCTTTTGTTTGTTTTTTTTTCCAAGCTGCAGCTAGATGTTATTTGCCAATGGATTTCATAAATATGTTGGGATCCATTCAGTCTCTGACACACGTTCAGGACAAACAGGATCCATTACTTGGTGTCTGCATTAAACAAGCTTTTTATGACGTGGAAAAACATGTCTGCTGTCATTGTTTCCTGCTGGAGTTTCACCCAAATGGGCTCAGTGTTGGATTTCATTTAGCTTTAGTTTCACCCTCTGGTACCATATGATCAGTACCCGTAGAGCTAAAGTTGTTCAGAGCTGGTTTTACTGCAAAGCCCCTGATCAACTTTATGAGCTGCTGATTCATTCAATGCTTGGATAGAAATAGAGCAGGGGACAAAGTCTCAGCATTTATGCATTAAGCTCCTTTCTTCTGTATCGGGCGGAAGCTCACTTATGGAAAGCAGTTTTTTTTTTCCTCAGCATTTGCGTCACAAAAGTGCAGCAGGAAGAAAATAAAGGCAGAGCTGGACAAAGGTTAAACTTGTTTGTCCTTGGAACAAAACCATAAATAATAGAGGGACGGCACATAAACAGGATCATCTCAGTAGAACGAGTTTGGCAAACATTCTGCTACAGATGTGAGACATTTACCACAAACACTGATGTAAAAATACTAATTTAGCCAGTCACACTTTACTGTTGACATATTTTGATTGTTGGTGTATTTAGTTTAAGTTAAGAGTCACCTTTAAATTTTACTCCTAAATTCTTCTCATTATGGTTCATGGTAAAAATAATCTGGCCGTGTTCCACAGCTCTACCTGCAGGCTCGGCTTCGGGTCCAGTGGGCGCGGCTGCTCAGACCAACCCTTCAGTTCTTCCTGATCGCTGCCTCGGTGTACACCGGCTTGTCCAGGGTGTCGGATTACAAACATCACTGGAGTGACGTACTGACAGGACTACTGCAGGGGGCCATCATGGCTCTGCTGGTGGTACGTTCTAATCTGTTATCTACCATTTCAATATTTAATCTCCAGTTGCATCTAGGTTGTCATTTAAACGTATTCATACTTCTGAGTTTTTTTTATTTTTACACATTAGCCTTAGACACTGAAAATTAACTTTTAAGCTGCATACAAAATGCTTTGTAAGCCAAAAAAAAAGAATGTACCAACCCACCCTAAAAAAATGATGGCAGCATCATGATGACGGGGTGGTTGTTTGGGGGCAGGGACAGAATGTCTGACTGAATCAAGCAACAGCCATGTCTGGTTGAAAATCAGACTTGGAACTAAAGCAGAGGTTCAGTATGTAAGATCTACAGTAGAATGGTTCGGATGAATGTATGTTGTACATTTCTGAAGCAGACATTTTTGTCTTTACATGTGTATAGAAACACATGATCTACAATTAATGATCCCTTTAGGATTAATTCAAACGCAGGCTATTTTTACAGGAAATTTGTTTTGTCCTGTTAAAACACATCTACTTTTTTTTTTTTTTTTAGGCCCATTACTTTAATAAAAAAATTTGGTCGGTGCAGCATTTATAAAACAATGTATTTTTTTTTTTTCCTGATTCTTTCAGGTCTTCTTCGTGTCCGACTTTTTCAAATCAGCAGAGTCCAGTAAGGAGATAGACATCCCTCATACGACGCTCCAGGAAACTCCAACAAATGGGAACCACTTTGAGAGTCCAAACTAAGCTCAGTGGGAATGGGAGACCTTTCCTTCCAACGCACAGCCAGAAATTCCAGCTATGAAGGCTTTAATCCCACTTAAATCCCCCATCCAGTACACTGCATGGAAGTCCAGTTCAAACTACCTGATCCTCTGAACCACATATGGCCTTGTTAAATTTCACATTTTCTACTAATTTATGCTCGTTTATCAACACTTAATATGGACCCTACCCCCCAAAATAACTGATGCAGATTTAAATCAGACGCTGGAGCTGATCTACTGAGGCGAAGGAAAACTTTGCATGCACACACCTAAAGGGTCTGACCACTGCTAAGGAGGGGTGTTGGAAACCTGTGAATGTAATCCTGCTTATTGCTTCTCCTGAACTGCAGTCAGTGTGTTTAAGAGTTTGATTTAGGGTTAGCTTTATGTCTCCAGCACTCAGAATTAAGTAGATGAAAAGTTTTAAAGGCAATCAGTGACTCACTGGAGGATGAGGCTGACTCTAAACCAAAGAACGGAGACCTGCTGCACATCCAGGCTGCTGCTGTCTAACCTCATATTCTAATCAAAGTGTTGACTTGTCGTTTTGGGTCAGCTTGATGCAGAGCAGACCGATTCGTCCTGTGATGCCTTGTACTGGACTGCTGTGGCTGCTTTTACAGCTTCCTGTGTATCTCATGTAAAACAAATACAGAACATTGTGCTTTTGTATGTTAAAGAAAATCAACATACAGACTTTTTATTGAAAAAGTTACAATTATGTACAAATGTTTAAAATAAGGAAAAATAAAGCCATCTTAGTCATGAAGACTGACTCGATGTTATCTGTTTGACGTATGAACCAGTTTGAGCAAAAAGCCCAATATAAGCTAAACTCTTCTGTTTTCTGACTAGTTTGGTGCTTTCAATCCAAAATAAATTTGTAGTGAGGATATGATGGAGAAAACAAATAAAAAAAAAATGGGGTAAAATGATTCAGATAACAGGGTGGAAGACGTCATGGCACCTCCTCTATAAATAGAGACTGGCAGCAAAGACTATGTCTCTCTTAATCTTCGTTATTCCTGCAAAAATAAAAACAAGAAAGGTTCAGTTTTAAGGAATGTGTACCTGTATGATATTTTGATTATGTTTGAAACAGCTTCCATCAACATTTAACTGTTTAGATTGCTGATCCTTCCTCACATGGAGCTGCACACTGCTCATCAGCTGGCTGAGAGAGAAAACTGCAGTGTATTCCAACTAAAGTCAAAACCTTTCTGTTTGGAGGTCATTCTGAACTTCAAAGGTGTAGAAACTAAAAACAAACTAACTGCAAAATCTAGCAATATTTAAGACTGATATCTTTATGTACTGAAAGGGGGAAATAGCTATGATTTTTTTTAAACTTCAATTTGCCAGATGTTAGCATTTTTGTTAAGGCCAATATATAAAAATGAAAGTGTTTTTTGTTTTGTAAGATCCTCATTAGCTTTATATAGTGCTTTAATAATAGCTGCAGCTGAAACAATCCTTGACCATCAGGAATAAATACGAATTAAAGCAAACTGAACAGTTTCATGGTCAATTTGGTTAAAAGTACTATTTTTATTCCCAGAAAGCTTTTACATTTCATTTGTCAACAAAAGGCTAAATACATCTTCAGTAAAGAGTATGTGGTTTTATGAGCATCAAGAGAAATGTATTCAGTCCCCCCGAAATAACCAAAATTTCTAAATCAGAAAATTATTGAATATAAAAGAACAAAAAATTCTGAACCAAACAAGAAGAAAACCTGAGCATCTTACCTTCTGCAAACTTGTTCTCCAATTCAGTGTTACCAATGGCTTTGGCTGCAGAGCACATCTGTCGCAGCACCTCTTCCAGACGTCGCATGCAACGAATTATGCTTCCTACAGAAAAACAATATTTAAAGATAGAATGAGGCACTTGCACAGAAATCTAAGAAAAACACAGCAGAGGTCATTTTAAAGTTAAATTAACACACAGCTGAATAATTGCAGAAATTTCCTAAGTTCGATTTTAGCTGCCAAAAAATACACAAGAGCTTATGAAATCCTCCCTGGAGTTTCTCAACACAGATTCATATTTCTTTTATGGTTCCATCCCATGTTTTATCCATGAGATCACTTTTAGCAAATAATGAAACTTCTGGGAAAAATGAGCCACATGATTCATCCTGTTTTACACCCCTAAAAGGCAACATTAAAAAAGGAACAGAGAGGAAAAAACAAACCCTCAAAGACGTCAGTCATCTTGCAGATCTGAGCGAATGTGGCCCCGTTGGCCCAAGCAAAGACTACATCCATCAAGTGGGGTTTGAACTGGTTCAGGTAAGTCTCCTCATCAACCTCCAGCTTGGCGTCTGCAGACACTTTGGCGATGCGCTTTGCACACTCCTAAAAGGTATAAGGTAGTGTTCACATCTCCACTTTAGCTAGAAGTCAGTCTGTGCACCTAAAGGTCTCACCTGCATTTGTCTGAGTGGTGCAGCCAGCTGTTCGGTTAGTTTTGGCATCTCACTGGCCTGCAGGGCGAAATAACCTCATCAATGGTCAGAAAACAAAACAAAAAAGCTATTTCCACCTTATATAAGCCTGCCTAAGAAGAAACAGAGAAACGAGGAAGCCTTGAAACCGAGATTATTTAAATAACTATTATCCAAAATTCAATTCAAGCTTTAGGGACTTATTTTGACAAGCTGAAAACAGTTTATGCAGGATAAAAGCCAGAGAAGAGCTCTACTCAATAATCTCACTCTAAACCACCTCGTTGTTTAAACAACAGGCTTCATTAGACAAGACAAACAAATCAACCTGTAGTTTGCTTTGCTAGCAGAGCAGTGAAACAGGCCAAGAACGCAAACTTGATCTGGACTCTGCCAGAAAGGGATTCTGATTGTGCTGGGAATGTTTGTGCAGAGAATTAGAGGAATTATGGGAGTTTTGTTCATACGTTCTCTTGGAAGACGAAGCAGGACAGCAGGGCAGTGGCTTGCTCCACAGTCAGGTCGTTGAAGAGGCCATTAAACACCATCTCTGTCAGCAGGAGCTCATCAGCGCTGCACAAGTCGACACTCAGGATTAGCACTTTGTAAAGCAGGATCACTAATGTGCTTTTCTTGTTCTTATTACACAATAACTGAGAGGAAATGTGTTGAAGGTTAGAATGAACGCTAAAATTTAAGATAGATCTTACAATTTAAACATTAAGAGTTTCTAAATGATAAACTAAATAAAAATCCAGAACTTTAAGCCAAAGATGACAAACTGAGGTAAAATTACACTGTTAGGAATGGGTAGAAATATTTTTGATTTGCCAATAAAAATAACAGTTTCGGAATTTTCCATATAAACAGCACAGCTATCTGCCATGTTCAACATTTTCTAAATGTTTTGGCTTCTGACTGAAATTACTCTTTAAATTACATTACTGTGAAATCAGATCATTTTGATTCCACTTTCATGGCTAGCAGACAAAGTAAACAAATCCATTTTCTGCACCGAACAGAGTTCAACAGTGGAAAATAACCCGAAAATATCCAACCTATTGTATGAATGGCCAGTGGCATGTAAATGCTGCAATAAAAATAACTACAGTTTGGATTACAAGGATGCTTTTAGTTTTCTCCTTACCTGCTGATTTCACAGGCGACTCTGCCTTTCATTTCAATGACGTCAGAGGGGCTGGCGAAGCCTAGCCTTCGAAGAACTCGCTTTCGGCACTTCAGCTCGTCCATCTGCAGGACGGTCCGAGCTTTCTTCAGCTCCCGTTTGGCGGTTCGAACCTCAGTCGCAATCTGCAAAACAAAAAAAACAAACAAAAATTGTTATTCTTTTACTATTATTTAATTTTCCTTTGGGATCAAGCAGAACTTTGAACTGAATTGAATTCTGATTACAATCCATTTTTTTAAAGCTTTTATAGAACAAGCAATTAAAAAGGGGTGAAAATATATTTTAAAACTGCACATTTTATCAGCAAGAAACAAGACAAGAGCTGTTGCTTCATGTAACTGAACTCACAGATATGCCTGCTGATAAAGAATTGTTAGAGAAGCAGAAAACAAACCGAAAAAAGAATTTCTGGTCCTATTTAGCAATATTTAAAAAAAACATATTCATTTCAGAAAACCAGGTTGTATCGTTTCAGTGGAAATGGGATTCAGATGAAGGACTTCTCTGTTATGATGCAGCTTCCAAGCTGGGACAACTTTACCTGTTTTTCTAAGCAAATTATGTAAACAAATAAGGTGAGCGCTGTGGTTTCAGCCATAATCGGATCACAGGAGGGAAATGAAAGAGCACCTGATGCTCACTTTGCTCAGCACAGGGGGTTACTATCACACAGGATGGTAAATGTGTTGCCGGGAAGATCAAACACTAAAGAAAATTTATACTTCTGAATTTTTTAACACTATAGAGAGATGTAAATAGTGGGGAAACTGAAAAATCGGATTTAGCAGACCAACTCCGACTCAACTTAGGCAAATTGTGATTACAGAGTTTCACCAAAAAGACATCGCTTTTTTAAACGTCACTTATTTAAGACAGATTTAACTAATCAATGTTCTCGCTCATGTAAGCACATCGTGCTGCTGATCATATAGTTTATTGAAAACACCATGACAAACGTGAATGTGCACAGCAGAAATTTAACTGAAAAATAAAAATAAAAGTACTGTTACCATTAATAAAGTCAGGGAGAGGGAAGCAGGGCATTGCTGAGAGATTAAATGTCACATTTTTCATCCTACAGAATATCTAGAGAAAAATTCCAACTCCACCACTTCCTCGACTCCAGCCAGCTCCTTTCTTTCCTGTCTTTATTCCTGGACAGACTGATTAATCCAGGTGTGTCTGACCTATGTTGTCATGGTTACTGAGGTCAGACACACCTGGATT
>NW_015150687.1:175314-187909 GCF_000732505.1 Cyprinodon variegatus
ACCAAACTCTTCTACAAAAAAAAATTAAAATAAAAAATCTGCTGGCATCCACACCACACATGGACAGGATAGTTGCGTTTCTGTGGCTCTAATAGGAAATTGTTGCACGTTTGCATTGAAAATGTTTTATTACTATCGGCTTTTATTAAAGCAGCTTAGCCCTTTAAGAACTGCTGAATCCCAACTACATGTTTCAATCTTTCTAGTAGAAGTCCCAGAATCTCCATGTTGGCAGATTGTGAGAACGGTTTGTTATTTAACTGCGGGGGAAAACAATGCTTAGGACTTGGAGGTTTGGGCCAACTGTTGTTTTAGTAAAAATAAAACAGATCTGATAAGGTGGCATTCCTGATTAAAAGTGTTCAGTTTGTTTTTAAAATGACCTTTGAAAAGAAAAAAAAAATGTTGGAATATTGCTGCTTTCTTCCTGCGCCTGTCAAAAACTAAAGACAAAGAAAGATTGTCGGTTGTTTTCAGCTATAGTTACCTTCTCAAAATAAATACTGAATCATTTTATAAGAATAGCAGCAATTACAATCCATTGTTTAACTGTTAACATTTACCCAGGTTTCCTAAGACTTGACATTTAACTTGTTAGTACACAAATACATCCCTACCTGTGCTTTCCTCTCACAGAGGGAGTAGACTGATTCTAAGTTCGGGTCACTGTGGAGTGGGTGTGTGTACATCCGGTGTTCAAAGGCCTCCACTTTCTGAATCACTTTCTTCAGGGCCGGGTCTTTGATACCCATGTCATCTATGGGGTCAAGTAAAGGAACGCCATCTGGGAATCGTTTCTGCACCTCCTGGAAACAAAACGAATAAACAGAAGTTTCAATGTTTGGATATAGATTTTTCATTATTTTTCCATTATTCAAAGTTGAAAAAAGTTTGTACCTGTATGGACTTAAGCATGAGTTGTCTGTTGTCAAAAGGCCTGAGATCTTTGGGGATGTAAAGACGAACCGAGCTGATTGAAGTGAGGAGATGGAGCATCACTGGAACCACCTGGAAATTAAAACAGACTGAAATGTGAGTGCTATCTATATTATACTGGAAAAGTTCAGGGCTTTTCTGATAATTTCACCAACCTGCATCTCTCCAGTCTCCCCTGGTGCAGCAGGCTTGGCCGCCTCAGTTGCAGAGTCTTTCACACTTTCCTTACTACAGTGAAGCAAAACCTCCACCACATAAAGCGGCTCAGAGTCTGCGAGGGCCTAAACCAGGAAAAGCACATCAAAATAGAGAGTTACACATTAATCTGCAAGCAAAGTTACACAAAAAAAATGCATAACTATGGAGGGGAATAAAATGGATTCTGGTAGTTTCCGATTAAAAAAAAAAAAAAATCTAAAAAAATGATCATTGCAATTAGAGTCTTTTTATTCCATTTGTTTTTTATTTAAGGTCCAAATAAGTCCAAATGAGTAAAGTTAACCAGTCAGATAGATTAAGTAGGGTTGGGTTTTAAACTAGTATCACAGACTTTGGACCTTCAGAGGACAGAAGTCCATCTGGTTTTTGCTTTAAGCTTAAGTGTGTAATTTTCAGCGACATCTAACGTCCAGACTGCAGACCGTAGCAACATGAACATCTCCCCCCCACCGCTTCTCCCCCCCAACAGTACGGCGAGCGTTACGGGACAAAATGTCTTCCACGACGTCCGCATCACCTACCTTCTCAAGTGATGATGTTTGTTTACATAGATAATTTTACAGATAGTATTTATTAGTATCTATAGTAGTATTTAGTATCTATTGTTCAGTATCGTCTCAGTTTATCTCTCTCAACTTGCCGTAGTTACTTTCGAGCGTAATGGGCGATCTCGCAATCGCTAGTTTGTTGGCTCTGCGCTGCCGTAGCGCAAAGATGTCTGCCTCCATGGCTGCGAGACCCGCTCCTATGTAATTATAAATAACGAATTCTAAGGCAACGCAAATATTAAGGTTAAGAGGCTGAGCTCGTAGATGATGATAAATAACATAGTTATGTATAATATATTACATTTCTGACTGTATATCCCTGTAATTATTACACACTGTAGCTTTAAAGGAATGCATGGCAAACCTGTGGAAGACGTTGCCCTTGTCACGGTAGAAAACTAACACTACACATATCTCTGAACAGAACCCCCACACAGATAACCATGGTGGCATCATGCTGCATGGTCTATCTTAAAAGAACACTGGTAACAGTTGGCAGGGAAAGACTGACAGAGATAAATCGGAGAGAAAAAAACTTTCAAAGGTTGCTAAAGATCTGTGACTTGGGTTAAGAGTCCCTTTCAACAAACAGCAAAGTTTTCAAGAAAAGGGCTTTATTATTAATATTATTATTATAATTATTATTATGCCTAATTTTGTATTGATTATTTTATTTCCAATAAAACATAAAAGCATCAGTGACCTTAACATCTGGCTTACCTTTGTATTTGTTTTCTTGCTGAAGTTAACGACCACCCCCCAGCCAAAATCAGCATCCTCGTTTTTCACCTGTGCAATCAGTAGAATAAGAGCAGTTTTAAATGAAACGTGGAAGTCTAGAAACATTCCCAGAAGATAAGTGAGAAAAGACGAACCTTCACAAGTCGCCCAGGCTGTAAGAAGGGCAAGCAGTATTTGGGTTTGTGGATGAATTCCTGTATCTCTTTTCCCAGCTTGGCCAGCTGCTGCCTGATCTTAAAGTAAGTCACCACACTCTCCTCATTGGGAATATCAATGGTGTGGTACTGCTCCTCTAACTTCTTAATTTCTGCAAAAAACACAAGCAGCAGTTTAATTTAACCTTTCTACATTTCTACAACTAACATCTGGCAGGGTTACAGTTAAAACGGTCAATGCTCACTCTCAACCACGCCAGGCAAAGCCCTGTAGTGCTGAAACTGGTAGAATGACTTCTCGAGCATATACTCTGGGTTGATCTCCTCTACACGCAGCAGGTTCAGCACCATATTGTAGGTTAGATGGAAGGCACTGTTCAAAGGGTCTGCTGAGCCCTGCAAAGCAAGTCACAACAAAACTGTACAAATTAATAACAGAAAACAGTTGGAATAAACTAAGCCATGCAAAAGCAATCAATGCAAGTGCGCTGATGTTGACTCCAACTCCTGGCAGATATTTTATCAGAGCCTTTATGAGCAAACATTTACAGATTAGTATCGACTTCAAAAGGCTCATAGCAGTATTTATAACAATGGGCCAATAAATGTGTCAGACTAATGGAAAATGATAAAGATCTCTCTCAAGACAATCAACTTAGTCAGCCATGTTGAGATCAAAGATTATTTATAGCATCCAGATTTACGGTACCTTCAGTAGCTGTTTGCCCACAGCTGGACTCATCTTCTCATCCACCATGAAAATAACTATTCCTCTGTCATCCATTCCTCTCCTTCCAGCTCGGCCAGACATCTGGATGTACTCACCTGATGTAATCTGGGCAAAGAAATAAATAGGTTGTTAGGCTACAGGAGTAACTACCACTCTGTATGTCCTAGATAAACATAATCATGTATATAGTTTGAAATATAGTCTTTTTTTCTGGTCCTCAAACAAAGCTGATAAAACTCAATTTGTTTTGCAAACAAAATTAAAGGACTTCAATTTCACCTAAACTCATCCTATCATAACTTTGCATGGATAGGGAAGAAAAGCAAAGTGTTTTTGACGAGAGTGCCTGCGTGGAGCTTTGGCACAATCAGAGGCACCAGATGTTCTTCATGAAGTACTTGGATAGGAGAGATGTTTCCCCCGGTGCTTGCGATCCTTAGTGCGTTTCTGTTTCTATGTCTGCAGCTTCACACACGGCCCCCAGCTCTTATAAACAATACGTGGCTGTTTATGTGGCAAAGCAGCCTGCTCTGTTTGAAGACCTTATAAAGACTTCAGAGCAACAGGCTGTGTAAAAACTGAACACTAAACACAGGCCAGAGCTGTTTTAAAGAGGCAGCCATGTTTACAGGATGCCTTCTTTATTTTCACTGACCACTCTCTGAAGAGAAACAGTCAGCTTTCCTTTTGTGTGTTTGACTTTTCCAAGGAAATATTTACATCACCTGCACAGTTTCTGCCAACCTCACTGCTTATATAAATCAACTTCTGGAGAGGTGACCATTGAAAGGGCCCAAATAAAAGCAATCGCTTTTAGAACAAAATGATTCTTAGAAAGATTCAATAGGGAAAAACAGTTGCATTGAGAGTTCTTACAAAGCGATGACTCTTGCCATCGAACTTGCGAGCGCTGGTGAAGAGCACGGTGCGAGCTGGCATGTTGATGCCCATGGCGAAAGTCTCTGTAGCAAACAAGGCCTGGAAAAAGAAGACAAATCAATAATATTACCGTATTTTCACGACTATAAGGCGCATATAAACGTCTTTTTTTCCCCCTCAAAATGTGCGGCGCACCCTATAGTGCGGCGCGCTCTATGTGTGTTGTTACTGCAGACGTTTGAGACCACCGTGAGAACGTTAAAGGGGGAAGTGTGGGCGTGGATTGTGTATAAAAGAACCGATATGTGCTTTATACAGAACTCATCTCCTCATTGAGGAGATGATGAAATAGTGGCTGAGGGAGGTGTATGTAAGGAGACCAGGTGGTTTTTTCCACTTATCACCATCGCTGTTAATCTGTGACTCCATGCGTGCCCATCTCACAGCCGATGTGAAAAACATGGTGAAACAAATGAACGCTGTGCTTGCTGTTATTGCAGGAGGTCTGACAAAGGAATTTCAAGTAATGCTGCTTTCACACCGGACGCAGCAGGTGCAGCAGAAGCAGCGAGTATGCAGGCACCAGTATGGTGCCTGCAGTTTGGATTATTTTGATGAAAAACACCTACCAGCCGCCGTGGTGAACCGCGAGGAGGAGACCCGGCCAGAGGCTGCTGTTGAATGGATTCCTACTGTCGGCGCACCGCCGGTATGTGGGGGTCTGAGCGGCTCCGACAGAAATAACATTGGGAGACAGGATTGTAATCTGGATGAACTGACTGCACTGATTAAGTTTTCAGGTGTATTTTCTCACTTAAAAACATATTAAAATTACTTTATTCCCACTGATCACAGCAAATATAGCTGCAAGGCAAAGAAAGGATAGAGTAGCTCTGCCCAACGCGCGTCAGACACACTTTTGCACCCCGCAGCCAGAGCAGCAAAGCTGCTTCAGCCGCGTGTCAGAACTAACTGGTACAATCTAAACTGCAGGCACCAGGATAATAAAAGCGAACATATTCTGCCGGCAGACTTCTGCATTTTAAGTTAATTTATGCCTCAATAAACTGTTTTAGAGGAGTGATCACAGCGCTCTGTGTCATCAGTGATGTGTCTGTCTCACGGCCAGCTCCCAGGTTTGATTAATACTTTGTAATAAATACATGAATAAAGCACAAACATACTCAGTTTTGCTCCCTGCTCTATTTTTAAATACGCAGTAGAGGTATTAAAAGTAGTAGAGGATAAGTACCGGTATATAAAACCTTTTATCAAAACCACCTAAAAACCTTTTAACAGCACTCCAGCATCTTTTTTCCCCCCTCTATCTCTATTTTTCATTTTATTTTCTCCTTTCATTTTGATTATAAAAAGGTCATCTTTGATACCTCCTATACTAAAACAGTGGTCAATTCATGATACTTCCTTATCTCCTAATTTTGATACTTAATAATACAATGTGTTTGTACATGAGACAGAATGTATTTATGGGTTTGATGCTGTGAAATAATATCTTGATATCCAACAAAATTATTTGATTCTTTCAGAATTTTAAAAGTAATGAATTTATATTCAAGCCCCCTTTTTACATTCATTGTCTAAAAAGGCACATGGTACCTATAGTTTCAATATAAAAAAAAAAAAAAAAAAAGGGGGATATAGTCAGGTGAAAATAAATGTAAAAATCCTACAGCTCTCATTCATACTAAACACAGCATCTCTACTCTTCATACTAATATGATGATCACTGTCTGCAGGACAACCGCCTTAAAAAAAACAGCAGCGAGCTCCACAGAATGGGTTAGATCAAAACATGTTTATCTGTCCTCGCCCAGAGAAAAGGCTTTGTGATCTATTTCAGTCAAAGAGACGAAAGAGACAAAGAGTATTGGGAGATACTTCACCTGAGAGGCAGATGAACAGCAATGGAAAATAGATGTTGATCAGCGCTTATGCAAGCTGTGACACATAGTGTCTATAAAGTCAGATAGCTATACAATTCTCTGATGTGAAAGAGCAATATAAAACATTGAGTAATGCTTCCATATCTATAGCAACAAATAATCACTCATCCTGGGTGGTGCAAGATAAAAGCCGGGTCACACCAGTTGCATGTGACTTTTTGATCTCTGATCCGATTTTTCTCCATGTCACACTGACTGCGCATATAGAGGCTCCAACTAGCAGAGTGAGCAGATCTGTGCAGATTATTTTTACTTATTTCTCTGTGCAACACACATTAGAAGAATTTGCCACATTTTGCTTCGACAGATTATCAAAAGTTGTTAAAATGAACAAATAAAAACAAAACAACCAGCGCAGCTATATAGCAAAGCCCCACTTAAGGAGTAGGGATGGGACGATTTATGAAAACTGTCCGAATCGTTCGGTTCGACTGTCTCAGTTCGGTTTGCATGTGTTTCGTTTGGTTCATGCGCTGCTCCTTTTTCTCATAGGCGAAGCGTGTACACCCCAGAGCAGAAGGTGGCGGTACTGCGACTAAAGCCAACCAACTGTAGTAAACAAGAAGAAGAAGAAGCGAAGCAGCGTAGCCGGGTGTAGCAGGGAAAAAAATCAGTTGTTGTGGAGAATTGTGTCGGAATGGCGAGTGGGAAAGAACAGGAGTTGGAAGACGCGCCAGCAGCACTTTATAGGTCTGCTGTATGGGACCACTTTGCATTTAGAGTGACCTACGATGACGGCGGAAAGAAAGTTGTGGATAAAAGTGCAACGGTGTGCAAGCATTGTGCAACACGTTTTGTTTATGCTACCAGCAACATGTCATGCTAACCGCGAAATCCCTCATACTCCGTCAGCAACCCCCGCTGCGCTCCAGACCGGCTGCTCAAAGCAAAGCCTACAGCCCCCACTGTGGCTCCCGTCGGCTCCCCTCCACGTTGGAGATGATTAAATTCAAAGCAGCCAAACATACGGAAATGATCCAGGGTTTCCGTGGATCATTTAAAATAATTACAATCCATTATTTTTTGGGGGATTTTTTCATTAATTTCATAAATTTTTATGGGATTTCGGTGTAACAATCAACATATACCGAATCGAACCGTGACCACGAAACCGTGAATCGAACCGAACCGTGGATTTTGTGAACCGTTCCACCCCTATTAAGGAGTGTGTGCTGCATCTAAAACCACAACAGATATAGAATTTATATAGGACTCTATTAAAAAACATAATGGGAACTTCCTGTTAAGAAAAGGTCTTTAAAGTTTTGTTTTGCTTTCTTTTCATAAAGAGGGGAGAATCATAAGCTTCCCTGCACATTGTTTTTTTTTTTTTTGTGTGTGTGTGATGCTCAAAGTGGATCATTATGTAACTATATCCGTTTTCTGTCCTCCTAAAGATTTGAGGTGTGATAAGCTGCCTTTTTTGCTGTCCCTCATTTTTGCAAACCTCAAAGAGGATCACTACTTTATCTTTTTCTGTCCTGAACTCCTATCATGGCTATTCTATTTTTTTATGTTTCATTGATCATTTATGCATGAGTCTGTCCTGCCTGATTTACGTAGGCCGCGCGACTCCAGACCTGACCATTTCCCTGTGCGATTAACAGATATTTTGTATTTTCCCCCAATGCGGATGTGTTTGACTATGTGGCCGTGTCTCTTCCTGTCAGACCCATGAAGTTGCCAATGAATTGCTGACTAAAATATCGTCTATCTCAAACGAAGCCACGCAAGCCCTCTTGAAGAAAATTGTGTCAGATGGGATCATTCCCATTGACTTTCAATTATCTCAAAACGCAACGACCTGGTTCGACACAAAGACGGATGGGACACAAAATCAAATTCAGAGTGTTCTGGGCTTAATCTGTTTAAATATCAGCTTTATGTTGTTGATCTATCACATAAATCCCAATAAAGATGTTTTTGTGTTGTACTTCTTTAAAGGAAAAAAATAAAACAGCACTAAAAAAAGGGTATCCTTTCAGAGATAGACGTACCTTTAACAGACCCTCAGAAAAAAGGATCTCGATGGTCTCTTTCAGGATGGGCAATAGGCCTCCATGATGGATGCCTATTCCTCTCTTTAACAGTGGCAACACATGCTCCACCTGTGGGATACCAGAAAGCCACGATCATTAAATGTAGCGATGAAGAACAAGGATGGAAATGTTGGGCCTGTGTTGGTGTGACATGGCTGTTACTAATGCTGTGCTACAGAAACAAGGCTGGATTTAATAAAGTAGCTTTTTTCCATCAAGCTGGGTAACTGGAGGAAACTGTGAGGGTTTTGGAAGGTTTTACAAGGTGTCAACATTAAGTTGCAAAACCTGAGATATTAGAGGAAAAAACACGTTAGAGGTTGTGTGCCAACTGTATGAAAGAAAATGTGCAACACTCCACCCTTGCTTACCTGAGGCAATTTCTTGTCCTCATCTGAAAGACAGTCCACTGCGTTGTTAAACACTTCTTCAACCAGACGCTTCTCATCATCTGCAACAAACCAAATTTGCGTCACATTTTTTTTTAGCCACTTGATCTCAAAAACATTAATGGTATCAAATAATATTTTTCACTATCTTTTGGCGGTTATTCTAAGTGTTTCCCCATTTCCTTCAGGGAAACTTAAGGATTTCGTTATTTTAATCAATGTTTCAACAAAACGTTCAGCCCAGTGACCTTCATTTGACAGTGGCTTTTTTTTTTTTTTTTTACAGGTAAGGTTTTTAAACCTGGGCCGGTGGAATGAAGAATACAAAGTCTCAATATGTGAGGAGCTTGTTCATTAATCTACTGACTGAGCAAATCTTAAGGACGATAGCTGCTTATTTTCAGTTTATCAAGAGTTAAAACTGATCCAACTAGTAGTGCTGGGTATAATAATGAGGATGCAGTTTTGTCTGGAATATATTTGAGAGTTTTATTTAAACTTTTAGAAGTTGATGAATTCATGAAAACTTCTGGGTTATTTGATGCATAAATTAATAAACTGCAGAAAAAAAAATCCACCCTCTGCAAAAAAAGAAAGAGAAGGTACAGGCAGTGAGAAACAGCAGGTTAGAAAAAGGAAAACTAGCAAGGGGCTAGTTAACTCGGGCTTACACTGTGCGATTTTTTGCCCCTTTCGGGGCGACTTTCTAGTCGTGCGAGAATTTTCCGATCGGCCTGACTTTCAGCCTGATCATGTGTCGTGTAGTGTCCAGGGGGTAACAAGGGGTGATCAGCCTCTCACGACCACCTCTTGATCAGGAATTGTGAGGGCGGGAGAAAATAAAAAATGTTTTATTTTCCAATGTGGTTTTTAGACGTACAGTGTGAGCAGGTAGATGACATCAGAGCGTCGTGCTGCATGGTGTGAGAACATACATCGTGAGCCGTGAACTCACACTGTACGCCAAAACCCTGCGGTTTTGGCGTACAGTGTGAGCTGTAGCTGTTTGCAACGATTGAAAAAAAAAATAAAACGCACAGTGTACGCCCGGCTTTAGCACAGCCTCTTTATTGTTGCCTATCTGACACGTAGATTAACATAACTCCTGGGGGAATACAACAGTCCTATATATGGTTTTACCTTTTTGCAAAAACAAATGTCAAACATAAATGAAAAAAATAACAAGTAGCGGAAATTTTAAATGCAGCTGTTCAGCTCCTTCTTAGCTTAACACTTCTAAACTTTAAAAAAAACTTTAGTTTGATTCAATTTCCTCCTGTAAGAAAACATTTAGTGATTTCATACAAAAAAAAAAACAAAAGAAAAAACTTTTTGTATAATTTCAAAACACAAATTTCCAGGATATCTGATTTTTCTTTGACAGATTTTATTAAAGATTTTGTGCTGTGTTGATTAAAAGCTGACAGCGTTAACAGAATAAAAAGCCTCTGGTGCTTTTTATTGGAGGAGTGCAGTATTACACAAACATCATTCATAATATCGTCACAATCCAGGGAAAACTATTCAAGACGAGGATGGAAACTGTTCCACAATACAATTTTAGATGAATGCGTTACTTCATGGCAAAACGAGAGCAGCAGGAGGGTGGGAGCCAGAAATCTCTTTAAGCTCCATTTTTTTTCTATACGATTTGTTAATTCATGAAGGAAATTCTCATCTTATTCAGCTCCATAATCATAAAATACTTATGGTGACACTGCTGGACTAAAGAAGTTTCAGGCAGCATCACCTGCCAGCAAGTGAAAATTTCAGTTATGAGTCTTAATTTCTGAATTAAATTTATACCCAGGGTCATTTTTTCCCTCCCATACTCGAAAGGAATCAGTTCACTGAACAGATACAACAGCAAACCTATGGAACTAATTATGCATGGTCATGATATGTGAATGTAATCAGATTATAGATTCCGAGAATAAAGATCAACAAAAGGATTAAAATAGATTTTTTTTTTATGCCACGATGAATAAAAACGCCTGTTTGTGAAACCCAAAACTCCTTGATCTGCTTTAAGTCGACCAGCCTAACAGAACAGGTCTTTTTGCAAGATGTACAACATAGCCTGAGCATTCCACCATTTGAACTCCACCGATACACTTTATGCAAGAGGTAGAAAGGTAAATTGTATGCAAAACTTTCCACAATGGCACATACCGTTATTAAAATCCAGCTTTGACACCTGCAGGGCGTAGGCCTCACAGTCTTTCTTACTGAAGCTGAAAATGATCACTGGCTGGAAGTTCCTCTCCATGATCATTTTCACTATCTTAAAAACACTGGATGGTCCTAAACAAAGCATTATTTTATATTAATTGATCATTCAAAGTTATTTTTTGGGTTCGTTAAGACTTCAACCCACATACCCTTAGTGCCTCCCTTTCGTCCTCGATCCCACTTGCCACCTCCACTTCCACCCCCAGAGTCTCCCGCATCTCTTAGAACCTGCATCGCTGTGTTAAAGTTATCTTCCCTGAAGTCGCCCTGAGGAGAGGTATACATGCAAATACAGTATCTGTAAAATATCTTATACCAACTAATCACTCTACTTTGGTGACTAAATCTGATTAGACTCCTTCAATAAAATATAAAAAATGTCTGAATCGAGATAAAAATTTATGAATTCAGTTCAGGAGTACTTACGTTCTCATCGACTACCAGGTGGAGTCCATCGCCCCCTGCTGGAAAAATATAATGTTGCAACGGAGTGGGACGGTAGTCGGTATAAACTACATGACAAGGCTGCAGGAAAACAAGAGATACAGGCTTTTATTAACAATACAATAGCATCAAGAATTCTGGTGTAAATAAATTTGTTTTGCTGCTGCTGCCTTGCTGCTAATGTAACATGCTGTTACATTACTTATTTAACTAGCAGGTTTACTGCATCACAATAGTAAATCACAGAATTCAAAAACTATCAGTGAAGCCTTAGTGATCCTGCTATGGGTTTATTGCAAACAAACAAAACATAGAATCTGTAATTACTGACCCAACTTAACACCAATGTTCCCAGTCTGGGAAGACTCAGACTCTACTGTAAATGACTGGAGGTGGGAGTTTACACTTCCACCAGAATTACCCATAATGTAACTGTGATTTTCTGTAACCATAAGGTCAAGGTTGCAGCAGCAACAGCATAATGTCTTAATTATACTCTTTAAGTACTGAATGAGCTGGGTAGATCTTTATAACTCCAACAACTGGCTTCTGTGAGAGCTTTTCTTTTTGTTTAAACAAAGGTGTTTTTGTAACGCATCATAACTATCTGATTGGTTGTGGCTTCTTTCTGCTGTTCCTGCTTCTTTCTAAACCGAGGCGCCATGTATACGGAACGTGTCAGTCGGTCTGTCCAGGCTAAGAATTAGTGCATTGGGCCCACCTGCTTGTGTAAATGGCAGATCCATTCAGCAAACTGTTTGGCGTTCGGGATGGTAGCCGACAGGAATACATAATGCACATTATCAGGAAGAAGGATGATGGTTTCTTCCCAAACAACCCCACGCTCTGAAACAAAGCAGAAGCTCTTGTCAATACAAAAACATTATCTGCTGTGAAAACGAAGCAGCCAACAAGCTTTGAACCTCCTTAAG
Source organism: Cyprinodon variegatus (assembly GCF_000732505.1). Taxonomy (NCBI): domain Eukaryota; kingdom Metazoa; phylum Chordata; class Actinopteri; order Cyprinodontiformes; family Cyprinodontidae; genus Cyprinodon; species Cyprinodon variegatus. The sequence continues at coordinate 187,523 of NW_015150687.1, forward strand.
AATCCAAGCCGATAAAGTTAGAATTTAACTCTCTAAGCCAGGTCAACTTATAGCCATACAGCAGTGCTGCAAGAATTAAAAAAAAGCCTAAATTCTTATCACTGTATCACTGACTACAAGTTCTAATTAATTAATTAGTTTACTAATCTGTCTGATATCTTAGTTAAAGGTATAGTGGAGGATTTTTGCAAATTTTTTAAAAAAGACCCGCCCTCTCCACCTAAAATAATGCACATGACATAAGCTTAGTTTACAAAACAAGTTTCGCAATTTTAGCACTATGTCAGACTCACCACTGGTAAGGGAAAATGGGAACGAGCATGTAAGAAAACCTTACGTACCGTATTTTCACGACTATAAGGCGCACGTAAACGTCTTTTTTTTCCC
>NW_015150687.1:188654-191575 GCF_000732505.1 Cyprinodon variegatus
AACCTACTGACTTAAGTGACTTATTAACCATAATGTAAAACGTGTGTTGAATCCCACCAGCCTGAATTTCAATGACACTTGTTTTCTGGACACACCTGCATCTCTCATGTAATGGATCTCATCAAAGATGACCCATGCCACCTCCCTCATGATCTCCGATCCTCGATACAGCATGCTCCTTAGAATCTAGAAAAAGAGAAAACATATTCATGTCAAAAGAAAGCCACAACCTTAGTCTCCACCTATATTTCAGAAAAGGCGATATGAAGCCCAGTGGCTGTAATGGGGTGATGCGAGATGCTTGTTGCAGACTAGTGTGTATGATTAGAACTCTGAAATTAAGAAGAGGGTCTCACCTCTGTTGTCATGACAAGACAGGAGGCGGTAGGGTTGATGGTAACATCACCAGTCATCAATCCCACGTCCTGGAACTCTTCATACATCTCTCTGTATTTCTGGTTAGAGAGGGCTTTGATGGGGCTGGTGAAGATGACCCTCTGCTTCTCTCTAAGAGCCAGAGCGATGGCATACCTACAGGAGGGGAAAATAAGTTAGACACATCCCACAAAAATTAGATCCCTGATTTTTTCATGCATGGGCACAGATCAAATTTTCTTCCTCTGATTAAAAAAAATAATAAAGGACCCTCATGATGAAATACACTGAATTCACTTTTTCTAATTAGCAATACTTTTGGAATGATCAAGCTATTCAAAGCTTGCTTAACTTAATCTCACTCTTACAGGGAAGTATGTCTTTACTCAACATCACTACATAAAACACTCACTAACTGTTAAACACTCGCTGTTAATAGCAAGAGAAAACCATTAGAATGGTGAAATTTGTTAGCCTGAAAAAACATGAGTGAAGTGATTTCAGACAGAATCCCTTTGCTATTTATTCAGGATACGTACTCTGCACAAACTGTTTTCCCTGCTGAGGTGTGTGCAGACACAAGAACAGACTGGTTGTTGTCGATACACAGGATAGCCTCACGCTGGAAGGGATCCAGTATGAAAGGGTACTCCTGCAGAACAAGGAAAACATAAGTGTGGGGAAAAGAAGCAATATTAGTTATTGCAAACCAATGAGGCAGTTCACACTACATCTGCAAAGCACATGTAGAGTGCAGTAACCGTTGGCTTATATATGCAAACTTGCATTTTAAAAGATTATGTCATATTCAGCATGTTGGGTAAAAGCTCACAGCAGGAGATCCTCACACAGGACACAAATGAAAACTGATATGGTCGATATTTGCTGTTATCAAATCACAAGGTTTTCTGTAATCATGAATCCCAATTCACCCATAAGCCTATAAGATACCACAGTGCTCTATGGTATTTAATAGACTAGCCTATTTATGCAGAGTTAAATACCTTACTGCTAAAAACAATCACAATTGAGAAGTAAAATGGTACTTTAAGAGTAATCAAACACCAAAACTTAACTATAATACCTTAGCTGCTTTTCCCACTCTTGGTTTGAGAGGTTTATATTCTTCATCAGCAGGCAGAGCAACCTGTTGGTTACAGACAACATTTAGAACAATGAAGCTGCCAAACCAAAGTTTAAGCTTTTATTTCATTATGTTACCTCATGTGAGCATCCTTCCACTGTTTCCACCTGGTCCACCTTCACTTGAGGCATAAATTCTGAAAGACTGAAATAAAATATATATATATTCTAAGAGGCAGTGATGGAATTTATCAATACTTTTCATTCCCATACACATATTAACATTAACTCAATCGTTTAGATAGGAAACGTAAAAGTTATAACCGTTATATTAATTAACAGCATCAAGCAAAAAGCCTATAAAGTGAATCTGGATTGGAAATATTTTGTTCTCACTTTTACTGGGTGAAAACATAAATTACATACAATTTAATTGGGAAATGTGGCCTCACAGACTCCATAACATGTACCTAATAGGCCATAAAAAAAAAAAAAAAAGAAAAACAATTAATGGGGTAAAAGAAATACAAGCTAGTAACATGCATCTTTCACTTAGCTAGACCTCTTTAAAAAAAACAACAATAAAACAAGTTAACTCTTACTGGTATCATTTCAGACTGATACTGAAGCAATTTCTTCCAAAAACACCAACCATGTTATAATGAATGATTGCTACCTTCCTTTCATTTAATATTGATGTGTGATATTTTAGAATAGAAAATCTCCTTATTGTCCCACAATGAGGAAATTCTGGTGTTACAGCAGCAAAAAGATTATAGAAAAAATTGTCACACAAATGTGGACTGTAGAAAAGTGTACAGAAATAACATAATAGTGAAGAGTAGGGTTGTCACGATACTAAACTTTTCAACTCGATACCGATACTAAGGAAAATATTCGATACTCAATACCATTTTCGATACCACAAGAATAAACACTCCAAATTTCAACAGAAATATTTTGATTAATAATTAAAATACAATAAATAAATACAATAAGCAATAAGAACAATATTTTGAGGTTGTATGCTGTGCATAGTATTAAGCAAGCTTGATAAAAAACTTACAATAATTAAAATTAGGTTTTCCTTACTTGGCTATGCTTTGCACACATAGCAATGACACTAGCCAAACCGGTTAAGAAACAAAACAAATTCTCAGCAGCTGCACCTGTTACAAAAAAAATGTCTGAAACTGAAAAGTTCACAGAATTATTCAATCACACAGTGTTCAGAAAGTGCATTTTCCTCTATTCTGCACTTTAAATGAATGACTGTTTAGTTGCCACTGGTAGTAGCACTGTATCGATACTTTTGAAAATGAGTATTGTATCTGGATACAACGTTTCAGTATCGATACTTTTTTGAGTATCGATACTTTTGACAACCCTAGTGAAGAGTAAAAAAAAAAAAAACAACAACAAAAACCAACTACAATACTGTACTGCAAAGTGTTTTAACAATA
>NW_015150687.1:193611-218313 GCF_000732505.1 Cyprinodon variegatus
ACGTTTTATGAGACTAGAAATATTTCAAAAAGTGCATTTCTTTTTCTTTAAAGTGTGAAGAAAAAAGGGACCTGTTTTCAGCAAGCTAAGTGAAAGCATGCAGCAAAGGGGGAGAGTGGGGGAAGTCTGGTATTATTCCACACTTCACCCAGCTATAAAAAATCAGAGTCACTGGCAGTTCTTCTGGAGATCATGTTAAAATGTAATGACCAAACATTAAATAGTTCAAACCCCTTTGTATAATTGATACAGGTTACTGGGCTGTAAACTGCATAAAAACAAGAGAACACAACAAATATACTACAAAATACTTGGTGGGATCCATAGATAGAATGAAGTCGAAAATTTTACATTTTAATAAGAGTGTCAACACTCATATCGACATAATTTTTGGCCCTGATAAAAAATATCTAAATCAGGTTGGGATTAAAGTAAGGGGTTAAAGGTGAGTATAATTCACCATTTATAGCTGACATTAAGAGCACCTGTTATACTATAGCCCAACAAATGTTTATATGTTTCTTTTTAAGATATTGTTTGTGCACCTTGACATCTAGGAGCCAAACATGATTATAGATATTGTTAAAGACACGTGTATGGATGCATAAAGAAAAAGACTGCATAGAAATATAGACATATTGTTTGATTGGGTGGATTCATCTTTCACACAATCTGGATATAAACATTTATCTCCAACCTCTTTATTTCCAATTCTTACTTTCCGACACTGTATTAAAAAAAGATGTAAAGCACGCATCTTTCTACAAAAAAAATTATGTCCAATCTTACTTCAGGTCACTGGATGAGATCGTCTCCTGGCGGGGTTTTTTCCCAAACACCACCTCTTCTCCGCAGTCATTGTCCGCATTCCTCTTGACCCGAACAGATGGACCGACATCCCCTTCATTACCGTATTTATCTGCAGACCTCCTAAAAGGCAGAAGAATTCACAAAAAAAGTGGGAAAGTTTGGCGGTTTTCACTGAAGTCAGACAGTTAAATATCACCAGCTCTCACCAGAAATATGTTAAACGCCAGTTAAAATATCATCATTATCTGGATAAATAAAAAAAGTCTATATTTTGATTATTAGGATAGTGCACTCAGAAAATCCATATTTCAAGCCAGTAGTGTTAATGGAATCCAGGACAAGACCACCTTTTTAACATTCAAAAAATATGGATACTTTGATGGCAAAAAATTTATGTCAATGCCCATCCATCCACTATGCCCGAATACATTAAGAAAAAGAACAAAAGTGCTTCTATAAGAAATTTATGAAAAACACAGAGTGAAAGAGACAAATTTTTTGGTACATCACAACCTTAGAGGCATTAATGCTGATACTGGCACTTACATTTTTTAGTTTATAAACCTTAATATATAATATAATACAATGTAATTGTTAACAAGGCTTATTAACTTTTTAACTTTTCAATTAGCTTTTTAAAATATTTTTCTTGACTTGTTGACTCTTTTTTTTCCAACTTAATTTCTAGTATGTAATATATCATTCAAGGGCTCATCTAATTGGTCAAATGCCAAAATAAGATGTACAGACATGAAGCAGCATCTTTGCTGAATGTCTGGATCTAGATCTTGTGCTTGTAGACCTCACTGAGGGACGAGGGGGAGACTATTTGTAAGGGGTATGCAAGTGATGAAAACGGTAACTCACCCTAAAAAGGGTTAATTGACATACATGCTAGCTATGTTAGCCGGGTAAAAACCGTTGACACGAGCCGTGAAATTCTACCTCATTTTTTACGCCACGAAGGAAAAGTGACCTAAAAGTAAAAACACGAGACTTTTTTTCGAAATGAAAACATCTTACCCCGTTTCTGTAGACACGCTCGTGGGTGTCTTTTTGCTAGAAGAGCTTTGTTGCTCATCGTCAAACACGCTGAACAGTCCTTCACCAAAGGGGTCCGCCATGTTGGAAACGGTGCAATAACTTCCGCCGGTACAACATGAGGCTGTCGACAGTTCCGCTACGGAAGCCGTGTGGAACAAAACATAAACGAATGACACACGTCTCTACAACGCCGTCTGTGCTCTTCTCGTAATACCTAACGCCCAGCTGATGTATCCAACGCGTGTTTCAGCGTAAAATAACCCAACTGGATTGTTGATGTGATGGGTGGAAAGAAGAAGAAATCAGCGGCTCAGAGCGCTCCAGCAGCAGCGGTGGCCAGCTCCGCTTCTACCCCAGCAATCGGTGTTACCGGTGCGGCTGAGGACCAAAAGAAACACGCACCCAGCGGGAAAGGTGGCAAACCAACTAAAGAGGCTAAATCAAAAGGTGCTTTTTTAATATCTAGCAAGACATTACAAAGAATCCAGTTGGTTCTTTTCTCACAATGTATATTTAGAGCATCAGAATCTGTCTGTGTGACATAGGGGTTCAAGGTAAATAGTTTATATCAAATAATCCCTCTTTTTTTTCTTTACATTATTTTCTTTACTAGGTATATAATATATGTATATTAATATTGTTACTGCAGGAAGTTAACAATGCTATAAGGGATTCTAGTTCATCATATCTAAGATTTTCTTTATAGTAAATGTCAGAATATTAAACCTTGGCTACCATTCAATATATATGATATACTGGTTTGTTTTGTTCTTCCCTCAGCACCTAAGACATACAGTCTGGCCAACACAGCTCAGGTCGACACCAGTGGGGTCTCAGACAAGTCCATTCTTAAGGTAAGTATGCTTGCTTAAAGTGCCCTAAGATGTGTACACCTTGAACTCATCTTCGTTTTTTTTTCTACAATTATTACAAGTTGGTGTGCATTATTTTTTATGGGCCTTGATGCCTAACCTGACAACAGCCAGATGCATGTCTCACTCCGCCTAGCTCCACTCACATACTGGGCGGAGCGAGACATGCATCTGGCTGTTGTCAGGTTACTTGATGCCTATTTGAACTCTGAATGAGATGCAACCAATGGTGTAACTATCTGTGAGCAGAGATTGCAGTTGCTTAGGGGCCTCCGGCCTCTTGGGTCCTCGTCTCTGACAACTGGTTGGCCCCCTATGCAATTGTGGACTAGGACGTCTCTTTGCAGATGTAATGCTGAGAAAAATTCCTCTTAAACCCACCTGATACTAGATCGACTGACCAGACCTTATTTATACCCCAACACATGGCAGCTTTCAACATAATGGTGAACCGTTTAAACCTGACACTAGTAGCAAAGCAGACAGTGGTATTTTTAATTACTATGTTAATAACTGTGTATAGTTCATTAGACAGTTGGTAAAAAATACACTCATATAATATGTTTCAAACCACAATAAAGATCTTAAAAGAACAACGTATTTGAGTATTTCAATTTTTACACTGCAACTTGGAATTATGGGTAAAAAAAAAAAAAAAAAAGAGGTACTTAAGCGGATTCTAGAAAAGAAAAAGGAAAGAAGTTATGCTGGAAGAATGGAAAAAACTTCCCAAAATAAACACGTTCTTTCAAAGAACCACAGAGGCTGCTACAGGGAGTAAAGAGTGCAACCTGGAGATGAATGGAGAGAGTGTGGGTGAAGAGGGGGGCTGTGAAACTCAAGGCAGCCCGATAAGACTCATTTTACCGCAGAATATACTAAAGTATACCGATGTCTATTGAAGGTGAAGTGAAGTGTGTATGTATGGGGCACATTTCGGGTCGGTTAGATTCGGCGGTTGTACTTCATATGGGGCCCACCCAGATAATGTTGCTTACAGGCCTATTGTTGTGTCATTACGCCATTGGATGCAACGATCCATGGCTCTGAAGCTGGAAAACCATTAGTGGTATACTCCACAAATAAATTCCATATGGAATAGTGTCAAAGAAGCCAACTATTTAGGTTTCATTCATAGTTAAGCCTATAAAGGTTTTAAGTATTGACTTTCAGGGTGCTGAATGCAAAAATAAACACTTTAAAAGTCTTTTCTTTCCACATAAGAGTTATCCAGCGCTCTGTACTGGTCTGTCACATCAAATTCCTTTTAATACATCCATTTTTTTTTTAAGTTTTGCAAAACCAGGTAGAGATTAGAAGTAATTTCTTTCCAATGTGAGAAGTTTTTTATATTCATACATTTTCCTCTTTCGTACAAAGGTTTCTATCCAAGCTGAGCTGGAGAAGAAAATCATCAAGCTGATCAATGATTTCCGACAGGAGAACGGAGACAAAGGGGCGATTTCTGGCAGACTTACAACCAAGAAGCTGTTGGTAGGAAGGAACCCTGCCTTCTCACCATCGTCTACACATGTGCTGCTTCTATGTTTAAATTAACTGTTGTATTTAAGGACCTGTACACAGCTCTGGAGAGATTCAGCTTTAAAAGAGAACACATTGAAGAGGCGATGAAGAGCAGTGTCCTGCATGGGGGCGACCTCCACTCTGCTCTTGACTGGCTCTGTCTTAACCTTAACGACGGTAATGGAGCATAAGCGTTTATAACAGTGTAAATATAGCTGCACGTTATTATTTTAACAGACTTTTCATCCATTTTACTAGATGAGTTACCAGATGGTTTCAGCCAGCAGTTGCAGGAGGAGAGCCAAAAGAGCCGGCCTAAATTCCAGCCTCCTCCACAGCAGAAACTTGCTGAAATAAAACCCAACGCATCAAACGAAGCCCACAGAGACACCAAGAAGGTTTGTGTGTTTCCAGATTTTTCTTTACTTGCTTTAAAAGTGTTTTCCGGCTCAGCATGTAAGCTTTATTCTGTTGCGTGCAAGGTTTCAGACAAGGACGAAGCTGCAAGCATGAAAGACTGGATCTTGAGGTACGCAGAGCAAAGCAGTGAGGAGGAAGAGGAGGAGGAGGAGGAAGAAGGAAATAAGAAGTCACGCAATCCAGAATTGGATGAAAAATTTGATCCCGTAGGTTAAACTGAATAATTTTTGCGGGGATGTTGGATGTTTTGTTAAAAAAAATCTTTAAGAAACCATTTATGGGAGCTTTCAGTCTTAGTGTCATTTTATGTTGTTGGCAGAATGACAGGTATTTGATCCTCACTGCTCAACTGTATGATGCTAAAGAAATGGCAGCTGATTCCAAGTCTAAAGGTGACAAAACGGGCCAGAGGACGGCACAGGACAGGATTCGGGTCATACAGCAAGGTACATGTGGGATTGTTTATAGATTTACAAGGATTCAGCCAATGCTAGTCACTTTCTAACCAATCGGTATCAGTCCCAAAAGGTAAATGGGAAGTGTTAACACAGCTGTAAACAAAGTGTCATCAATGAAGCCTATGAAGCTGAGCATGCAGAGAAGAAGTCGAGAGCGCGTTGTCAGAGTTGAGCGTTTGGCAGACCGATTTTGAGTGAAGGTGTGCAAGTTTAAATGATGCACATTGTTCTCACTGCACGCTCAGTTCGGTGGCACCAAAATGACACCGTAGATGTTGAGCAAAGGAACACGAAATGCAAAGTTTGTCTGAAAAAGGATCTACGGGAAAAATGCTCCAATACCTTTGTGCAAAATGGTTTGCAAGAGGTAATATTTTTCTCCTCTTTAGTGAAACATAGTTAAATGTTTAAACCTGACAGGGTACAAGACTTTAATATTTAATTGAAAGTAATATGTAATTTTATTTATTCAATAAATAAGTTATAAATAGAGGAGTTGCTTTTCCTGCACATGCCTTTATTTCTGATAGAGTAGCCGGAGCATTTATTGTGAAAACTGCCCAATTTATCGTGATAATGATTTTAAGTCATATCACCCCATATCACCTACTCATGTGTTTGTGTGTTTATGGGTCACTTTAATACTAAATTATACTAAATAAAAAAAGATAAATTAACAAAGCTTCCATTAAGGAAAAAAGGCGAGAACAGATTTGAAATGTTTAATTTCTGCCTTTTTTCTCTCTTATTTAGAAATGAAACAGCTGGAGTCTCATCCCATGTTCAATCCTGCCATAAAGGTAGTAGATGCCCCTCAGAAGGAGAAGAAGACTCCTCCTGTGGTTGACGATAAGGATGACCTCGCCTTCAGTCTGTTTGAACAGGCAGAGAAAGTACCTCCAGCAGAAAAAGGTTCATGACATTAACTAACCTTTTTACATTCATTTCTTCACTGGTGGAATATGGCTATTTCCAGACACACCTCTTGCACTACTTTGAACTGTTGCCTTTAGTTTACCTAAAGATCTTTATTTGCATCTTTTGGATAAGACATCACGATTGCAATATGTGTCAGGTTGTGCTAATATGTGAAAGCTATCTGTTTTGTGTGTATGGAGGAGATGTCTCTTGCAGTTAACCATCATTATAAAAAAAGGAGTAGAGCAAACCAGAAGAATTTGCTTGACAACTTTGGAAAATGTTTGCAATTAACACATGAAACACAGCAGTGATCATGAACCAGTGTCTCTTTTTTTCTTTTGCAGCTGTGAAGAAAAAGAATGAACCAAAAGATATTCGTAACTTAGACTACACGGCTCGCAGTTGGACAGGAAAGTCTCCCAAGCAGTTTCTCATCGATTGGGTCAGAAAAAATCTGCCCAAAAGTCCACCTCCAGCTTTCCACAAGGTTGCTGCTGGCAGATACTGGAGATGCAGGTATGCAAGTTTGGGTGCATCCCCATGACAAAGGGCCATATGGACAAATAACTATGACAAGTGATGGTGATTGGAAAAATGACTTCATAATGACATTCTGAATAAATAAAAAAGCAGGTTTGATTGTTCGTAGAAGCTTTATTTATATGATGTTTGTGCACCATCAGGGTGCGAGTCCAAAGAACAGATGATGTCCTGGAGGTTTGTCCTACCATCCTGACTGAGGACAGCATGCAGGCTCAACATCTGGGTGCAACATTGGCGCTCTACAACCTGGTTAAAGGACAGGTAACTGGTTTAACAGTCCAGACTGTAGTGATTGCATTATTTCGATGTCTAGAAACAGCAGTAAGTTGTTCTCTTATCCTGTGCGATGCAGTTCATTAAAGTAGGTTTCACCAAACGGATTACTTTTATTGTTCTTTCTTTTGGGGGGACCCCTGGTGCACATAACTTCATCGTCTATCTTTATCCAAGATGTCTGAACTTAAGTTTAACAACCATCCATCGTTAATGCTATGTTTACAGTTTGATCACTCATTAAATATCTGCAGTAATCAATTTTTATCATAATATATTAAAACAATAATACTATCTCAAAGTTTGTATCCATAAGGAATCCCTACTACTGATTGTCTGATTGGCTACTTTCTTCATAACAGCTAAATCTGCTACTAGAGAGGTGTTTACCTGCATGGTACTGCATGTCATTCAGCATGTGTCTGCGTCAGTGCAGAAAGCTGTAGAGCAACCACATGCATACATACAGACACAGCTTTGTGATGATAGGCTAATAGATTTATATGAAATTAACCATGAACACGGCATGTATGATTGACTACATGCGTTGTTGAGGGAATGGGTGGTCTGGTTGGCAGGGGGAGATTGCCTTGGATAATGGCTTTGTATTATCAGTTCTACAAATAAGTGCTTGGACATCAATAAATATTTCCATATTAATAGTATAATTATTTGATATGAATGTATTAATAAAACAAAAAATCAGAAGAGCAGATCTTCTTGTAAAGTCACTGAGAGGCTATTGAAATGCGACTAAGTTGTATCAGCCGTTGGTAAATGCAAGTTTTTCTTTAAATCCATATGGTTAAAATGGACTTTATTGTCGATATTTAAATGGAAATTATGATATTAGGGGGTTTATATTTGCAACAAACTCAAAACAGAAAGACATCAGCACGTAGTATTTGTTTACTTATGGCATTTATGTGCTGCATTCTCCGACATAATGATATAATTCTTTTGCACCTATTTGTTTAGAAAAATGTAACTACTTGAAATCTGAGTCAGATAAATTTAATTAATTTAAAAGAAAAATGTTTAAAAAAAATGAAAATAATACTTTTTTTTTCATTGGTTTTCAGTTCTGTGCATGTTTGGGTCTCAGGTGAACTGATTTATCTCCTCTCTGCATCTTTTTCACAGTCTGTGCACCAGCTTCTACCTCCTACCTACAGAGATGTGTGGTTGGAGTGGAGAGACAGCGAGCAGCAGCAGCAAGAAGCGAGCCGTACCGCTGCCAACAAACCCAGAGACCAGTTCATATCACGGCTCCTGACCAGACTCAAGCAGCAGCAGAACCAGAGTAACGCCCAGCAGCCTACATATCAAGACGGGCCGGGCTTCAACAACTCAGGAGAAGAGGAGCCAGAAGATTCTTGGGAGAATTTGGCGAACCTTAACATTGAGGAAAAAGAGAACAAAGCTGAAGAAAAGAGTAAGAAAAGTAGGGAATGGGATGGCGGACTTAAAGCAGCCAGAGAGCTTTTACTAAAGCTGAAAGAATCTCCAATCGCCAAGAAGCTGCAAGTAAAAACACTCTCTATGTTGTTTCACAGCGTATTTCATGTAATGAAATGCCAGCATATTTATCAAGTGTTTAACCTTTAAGGCAGAGAGAGAGCAGCTTCCAGTCTTTCAACACAGACATCGCATCCTTGAGGCTCTGCAGCGCCACCGTGTGGTGGTGGTTGCTGGTGAGACCGGCAGTGGGAAGAGTACTCAGATCCCTCAGTTCCTGCTGGATGAGTTGTTGACGGGCGCCAAAGCTGCTCAGCCCTGCAACATCGTGGTGACTCAACCTCGCAGGATATCAGCCATGAGCCTGGCCTGCAGAGTCAGCCAGGAGCTGGGCTGTGAGGACGGACCAGGCTCAAAGGTGATCTTTTTGTGCACCAAGCAGATCAGATGCATTTTCCGCTGCTTTAATTGCCATCTTTTGGGTTGCTTTCAGTCGTCGCTGTGTGGATACCAGATCAGGATGGAGAACCTGTCTGGGGACTGGACTCGCCTTTTGTACTGTACCACTGGAGTTCTCCTCAGGAAGCTCCAGCATGATAACTCCCTCAGCTCCCTGACCCATATCATTGTAGATGAGGTACCAACAAGCCTTTATCAAGCACATAATACACAGATTTATCTTGCCTACCTTTAAGCCAAACCAATGAGCTCTTTTCTTTCACCCGACCCATTTTCCCTTAGGTCCATGAGCGAAGTGTCCAGTCCGATTTCCTTCTAACCATCCTGAAAGATGTTGTAATGAAGAGATCTGACCTGCACCTTATCCTCATGAGTGCTACTGTGGACTGTGACAAGTTTTCCAACTACTTCAACCGCTGCCCTGTGATCAGCATTCCAGGCAGGACCTTCCCAGTTGAAGTAAGTTTGGCTTTGATTTGACTGAGTGCAGTTTAGAAAAGAAGTACCTTTGGAGCAGTCTGAAGTCTAAAGGCAACAGTCTTGCCCACAATATCATCGAGTCCTTCCCCCGCCTCTGACATAAAGAGAGACAGGACAGATATTTTAACCATTTCCAACCAGACATCTTTAGCAAGATGAATCCTGCCTCTTCAAATAGAGATTATTTAGCGAGGATCTTCAATATCTCAAATTTTCGTTTAATTGAGCTACCATAAGAAGTGCTTGCATGGATGCTGTTTTCTCCCAGGTTTATCATTTGGAAGATATAGTTGAGCAAACAGGATACGTCCTGGAAAAGGATTCGGAATACTGCCAGAAGATTTTAGAGGAAGAAGAGGAGGTTTCCATTTCCATTACACAGAAAGGAGGCAAGACTTTGCAGCATCAGGTAACCTTGACTTTCTGGACTTACGCCCAGACACCCCCAAAGCACTGACTTAGTTATAGACAAGTTTTTGTTTTGTCAGGAGGTTTTAGTGAGGGACTCCTCCTCTGGCTGGGATCTGGGTCCGGAGCTCGACCATTTCAGTAGCAGGACTCGGCAGGTGCTCCAGTTCATGAACCCTAATAAAATCAACGTGGACTTGCTCGTAGACCTCCTGGACTATTTGGGTATAAAACCATCCTCACATCATGAAGTACTTCTTGATCTTCCTTCTGTGACCCCTTGTTGTCTCTCTCTTAGATAAATCCCCACAGTTTGCAGATGTGGATGGAGCTGTGCTGGTGTTTCTCCCGGGCCTGGCTCACATCCAGCAGCTCTATGATGTCCTCTCCTCAGACAAGAGGTTCAGAGAGAAACACAGGTATTTCTACAAAATTTAAACCACAAAAATTAGTGAAAGAAAATCAACAAACTAACATGTTATTTCGGCGTTGGAACCATGCTTCAGGTATAAGATTGTCGCCCTCCACTCAACTCTTTCATCCAAGGACCAGGCTGCTGCTTTCACAGTGCCCCCTGCTGGAGTTAGAAAGGTACTACAACCAATGACTGATGTGATCCTTCATGGACCGGTACCTTTGTCTCCAGCTTCTTTTCTTGGGTTGCTTTGTTTTAGATTGTGTTATCAACCAACATTGCTGAGACCGGTGTGACAATTCCTGATGTTGTCTTTGTCATTGACACTGGAAAAACCAAAGAAAACAAGTAAGTATTTTACGTAACACATCTTTATTGGTTCATAGCTTGGATCAACCTTGCTTTAAAGATTTAAGCATCCATGAATTAAAATGGATACACTTCTCAACATTACAGGAGTACATTTATGATGCACTATAAATAGATTATACAACCTACAAAAGAGATTAAATTGTTGCAATAATTCCATAATCATTCTTGCAAAAAAAAAAAAAAAGAAAAAGAATTATTTTAGAACTGCTGGATAGTTTTCTGTTGAGGATACTCTTTAGATAAACTCTGTTTAATCGTTTATTTCCAGCGAAGGCCTTTTGCCATAAACTTCCAGTATAAATACTTATACTTATTCAAGACTTTAGATGGAAAAATTATATTTTTAAATGTTGCTTGAGATTTTAAATAAACTCTGTATTGGTAGACAAAGTTAACCTGACAACCTTTCATCACTCAGCATAAAACCGTCACCCGGATCTATAAAATCTTAAATATAGCACTGTATGAATGGTTATAATCTTGTATTTAATTTTCTTTTAATATATTAATTGAATGTATCAATTTAATTAAATTGATCAATTTGATAACTATGTTTTTGCTCAGCCATTTTCTTTACACAATGTTTTTTTTTTCAGTATCGATAAATAGTGTCTATATTCAGAGATCATTGCTAGAGTACAACCTGTAGAGGTCATCAGTCCTTTAGAGATCAACTGCAGACACACAGGACCAACAAACAAAGCACACAAATATGCAAATCTAAGGGTAATTTTGAGAAACCATTTACCTTTACAGTCAGGTTTTGACTGCTATAAAAAACTGCAGTACATGGAGAGAAACACATGTAGAGCATGCGAAATCCATGCAGAAAAACCATAGACAATCCCAACAAATTTACTTTAGTAAGTGGAGCGCAATACAGATTTCAATATAATGCTCCACCCGGGATATTCTACGATTGCAATGTTCAATGCTGCATGTCGAAATAGCTCTGCTGGTTTTAATAAAATATTCCTTTTACTAACATTTTTCGCCATAAAAGCCCTAGCAAGGTTCCAGCCAGAGTGTTTGGATTGCATTATTATGTGTTTCCCTGAAACATGGCTGCAGGATCATATCCCCATCTCCAGCATCTCTCTGTCAGGCTGACAGATTAGCAGATGAAGGTTTAAAAAAAGGTTTGCAAATAAAAAGTCATGTTGCTATGAAATCTTTATCTCTGTATCCCAGATATTCCTTTTGAATGATCTCCCTGTGCAGGGGCAGTCCATGTTTAGGTAGGAAGTTGGACATGAGCTGGACTGTGACAGGTTTTTTCACAAACCAGTTAAGGCTGTAATAAAAAGCTTTTGATGAGGTCTAAGGAGTTCCAATTCTAGATATTCCCTTATGCTACTCAGAGAACCAAGGTTATGGAAGGTTTGCTCGGTCTCCATTTTATTTTCCAGATATTTTTTTTATATCTGCTGGTCTAAGTTATTTGTTTTTATCTTCAGGTACCATGAGAGCAGCCAGATGAGTTCTTTGGTGGAGACATTTGTCTCCAAAGCCAGCGCCCTTCAGAGACAGGGGAGAGCAGGACGTGTCCGGAATGGCTTCTGTTTCCGACTTTACCCTAAATACAGGTTTGGAGCTTGTCATTCATTGTTTGCAAGCAGATAGCAATTAAACACCAAATGATCCTTTATGAAAAGTAATTTTATTAACAAAAAAAACATGTTTTCCTTTTGTAAAGCACATGTTTCGATTTTATATAAGCCTGTTTAACTCCTTTTCACATCAGGTTTGATTCTTTTATGGATTACTCCATCCCAGAAATTCTGCGAGTCCCACTGGAGGAGCTCTGCCTTCACATAATGGTAATTAGCCCCTTTTTTTTTTGTTACTTAGAAATAAAAAGTAACAAAAAGTAAAATAAAAATGTCCCTCCTCTGGTAGAAATGTCAGTATGGGTCCCCAGAAGACTTCCTGAGCCGAGCCCTGGATGCTCCTCAGCCTCAGTCTGTCAGTAACGCGGTTAACCTGCTGAGGAAGATTGGTGCATGTCAACCCACTAACCACATCCTCACGCCTCTGGGACACCATTTGGCAAGTCTGCCGGTCAATGTAAAGATCGGGAAGATGCTCATTTATGGAGCCATCCTTGGCTGCCTTGAGCCCATAGTAAGTCCTGTTAAGTGTTCATATTACATTTGATTGTCTGCTTAAGTTGCATATGTTAAAAAAAAAGAAAATCCTTTTTTTATTTTTTATTTTTTTGCTACCAGTATTACATTTCACATTCCTACAAATAATTTATTTAGGTCACTTATAAAGGCAATTTATTGATATAGACTATATTAAGGGGAAAATGGTTAAACTGGGTAAAAATACAGACGGATGCCGCACGTTTCAGATTTTTGTGTGCAAACATATGTTTGTTTTGATTCTACTTCAATAATGTGATTCTTTGTGTTTGTCTATTATATTCTTAAACCCCAATGAAAAAACTGTTTTAGTTGCAATAAAAAAAGAAATATTCAAAGGAGATTTACACATTTGCAAAACACTTTTCTTTCTATCATAATTAAGTATATGTAAGTATTTTTGTTTTACCTGATATTTTGAGAAGCGTTCACAAAATCTTTGTTTTAGGCGACCATCGCTGCAGCCATCTCTGAGAAGTCTCCTTTTTCCACGCCGATGAATAGAAAGGAGGAAGCTAACCTGGCCAAAGCCGCTCTATCCACGGCCAACTCTGATCACCTGACCATATATACTGCATATCTAGGGTATGAACCAGTTGGATTGATAAAATGTTTTTAATTTTCAATTTTGGCCTAATGATTAAAATCTAAAATGCATTCAGCAAGTGTTGAAAACTATTGATTAAGAAAACCATAAAATGTTGTAAGAAAGGCTTACTACTTCGAAGAAACACAAAACTAAATTATGAGCACTTTACAATTTTTGAGCAATACTTTAATTTTTTTAAATTAATAATGGCTGAATCAATTAATTGGATTAATCGATTATTGAAAAAAAATTCCACCGCCATAAAGACTCTAACGTGCCTTTAGTTGACAGAGCGAGCCACTTAGAGCAGCAATAATATCAAAGTTCTAAAAAAAATATGTAAACATTTTGAATTTTTAATCAGGTTTTATTATTACTGTGGACAAAAGATTGTTACGTGTTTCTGCTCTGTACTTATTTCCATAATATAATTTTTTTCAGTTCAGATGTCAGGTCTGTTAAGGTCAGGAAGTTTTGCATAAAAGAATATAAGGAAACACAGGAAATAGCTTTCTGACGGTTCATTACCTCAGGTTTTGATTGTTACCCGACCCTCCTGACTACATGACAAGCTGCTCTCCAAAGCCTTCATTCTTCCTATGAGCACAGAAAGCATTTTAAGAAATATTTACCTATTTATTAAAAATATGCTTGTATGATAGATACACAATGAAGGTAGATATGTCTTTATTTTTCAATAAAAAAAAAGGTTGCTTCAATCAAAAAATCTAATAATAAAGACACAAATCCACCAATACGTCACCATTTTAAAATAACTGTCTGAAAATATACCAATCTTAGTTGGAAAACCTCTTTAAATACTCCGTTTTGATCTATTTTATGTTTCTGAGAACCACTTTGGGATGTGAGACTCAAAAACGATGCTGCAAGTTGTTCTTTTGGTAATAAGGGTTCTGCACAGCTTTATCAACACATTAACCGCTGGCTTTAATCTGGTTCATGTCTAGAAAATCCTAAGTGAAATAGACCTAAATCATTTTCTGCTGCTTTCCACTAAACGATTGGTTACTCATGAGAATCATTGTTTGAGATCTACTGGGAAGTAATCTGTTAAGATTCATGCATTTCGTTGTTAGTTCTGTTTACTCGTCTAACTGATCTTCTGTTAATCATTGACTGTAAGTAATGTCAGAAATGCATTTATTTGCGTTGTATAATGTAAACTTGCCTTATTTCCTACCATGGTAGTATGTCTGGGTTTCCTGATTGCAATTTGAGGGGGGAAAAAATTGGGATAGGTTAAGAAAAATGCTGATAATCTAAGAACAGCTTTTTTCTTTTAGATGGAAAACTTCTCAAACTGAGGGACCAAGAGCTGAGATGTCCTACTGTAGGAAACACTTCCTTAATCGGACGGCTTTAATCACAATAGAGGTAGCTGTATGTTTTCTCTTCACTTTTTTTCCACAAATCTTTTCCTCCATCTGTAATATTCATTATGTTTTGCATCCAGGATGTGAAGCATGAGCTGATGAAGATGATGGAGCAGGCAGGCTTCTGGTCCTCTCGCTCTTCCTCCTCTCGCTCCAGGCAGCTGACGGCTTCACTGTCCAAGCAGCAGATCTCCGTCCTAAACGCTGCGCTGACAGCAGGGCTCTATGACAGCGTGGCGCGGGTACTGTGCAACCCGCCTGTGGACGGGCTGGAGCGGGTGGCCTGCACGGTGGAGACTCCTCAAGGCAAAGCTCAGGTCCATCCGTCATCTGTAAACCGGAACCTGCAGGTTCACGGCTGGCTGCTGTATCAGGAGAAGGTGCTGATGATGATGTAGTGTTTTCTGTCTGCCTGTTTCTCTGCACACAGCTGTTTTTAATGAATGTTCTTCCTTAGGTTAAATACACTAAGATCTACCTTAGAGACACCACCCTGATCTCTCCTTTTCCCATGCTGCTGTTTGGAGGCGACATTGACATACAGCACAGAGAGAAGCTCATCACTTTAGACGGATGGATTCATTTCCAGGTCAGAGCTTCAGTTTTGGAATGTTTCTTAAATATATGCTTGATATAATCAGACAAAATGGCTATTTAGTTTTTGTAAAGTAAGCTTTGATGCTTTAAATTAGGGCTGAAACAATCAGATTAATCGTAATAAATTCTTTATTGAAATACAGTGGAATCCGCTTATAGTCATCACGTTGCAAGTTTAATTACAGTATACTGCGCTGTGCATAGACATAACTCTGGTAGCCTACGCAACTTATTATGTGCTGTGCGTCGGCTCTGCTGTGCCGCCGGTGCTTTTTTTTTTTAACAAGTTTGAAAATAAAGTTTGGAATTAATGCTTAATCACAGCACAGTACTGCGCATAGCCTACAGTAGGCCTATGTAACTTATTCTGTGCGTCGCCTCTGCTGTGCTGCTGTTGCATTTTTAAAATATGTATGAAAATAAAGTTACAAACAAACGGTTTCATAGAACAACAACAAAGAAGATAACTGCATCGGCTACAGAAAATTAAAGCTAGCCTACCTCTGTTTTGTGTTGCGGACCTGCTGCGCTGCATTAAAAAAATCACTTCACATATCTATCCATGGTTCCCTGGATCAGAGCGTGCATCACTGGTACCCGCACTAAAGCGCTCTGGTACCTCTGCGATGATGTCATCATCCCTCACAACTCTGACACCAGAGTGCTGTCATCACTTTCGATCCACTTGTTAATTATTCTTACACATGTTTACATTCATAAAATAGCCAAAAATGAACACTTTAAGAGGATTTATTGATTGCTATTAACAAATTATTTTAACAGCATTTGTTTAGAAATTATTCTGTCCAAAGCCTTTTGATCTATATGAGCGGTTGATTACTATATCCGTGTCCACTATAAGTGGATTCCACTGTAATCATCGACTAATTTAGTGAGTCGTTAACTGGAGCACAGAGACCCTAAAAAAGGGGTCACCAACGTGTTGCCTGCTGATACCAAGGGGCCCTCAAGGACCACATGTGGGGCCCTTGGTATCTTCTGAAAACTTACCACTGGGTTCAGTTTGAAAATGTATTTAATTTGTTGCTCCTTTTTTCTAAATGATTAATATAGAATTTCTTCATATTAATCAGATAGAGCATCTAAGCATTTATAGAGATTTCAAAATTGCAATCTAAAAGAATGTTAGAAATAAAAAAAACTATAAAAATATGTACATTATGTGTGAAGTTTGGGCGAACGCTGATCCCTCCAGTTCATAGGTCAGCATTAGTAGCCCTTCCTATGACTCAGTACCCATGAAGAAGCTCTAAGCCTTAAAATAGACCACAGAGCAGTAATTATACCAAAACTTTAAAAATACTATATAAATATTTAGCATTTATGCTAAAAACAAACAGTTTTATCTGTCAATATGCTCTATCTAGAACACCTCAAGTTGAAAAGTTTTAGTTTCACCTGTTTTATTTCTGTAAAAAATCTTTTTTAAGGAACCTTTTGCTAACTGATTATTAATCGATTAACAAAATGATAATTAATTACAGCCCTATTTTACATGTCTAAACCAAATCCTCCTGAGAACTTGTCTCCTCTGACCTTCTGTCCTTCTACGATCAATAAATAAAACTTTTCTTTTTCCATTTTTAAGGCTCCGGTCCGGATTGGCGTGATTTTCAAACACCTGAGGAAACTGATGGATTATTTGCTTGAAAGGAAGTTGGAGAATCCCAGAATGAATCTGGAAGGTAAATTATAGAAAAAAATACGATCTCATCTAACTTGATTACCCTTTAACCCTTAACATTTGCTAACTCCTTTGGTCGTCTGAGTTTAAAGTGTAGCAGAATAAACCTGTAGATCAGCTTCATTTCTCTTTCCATCATAGGTGATGCAACCATTCAGCTTATTCTGGATCTGATCAGGTGTGAGCATGCCGCATAACATCAGTCCACCACAGGAGAACATCTTTCCTGGTGTCATCAAGTCTCCCTCTTGGTGCCCCGACATTTGTTTGACTTCGGGAGAGCATTTTACTCACATTGAGGAGGAATGTATATGGAATTAATGAAAAAACTGAAATTTGAACAATATGTCAGCCAAATATAACCTAACCCTAAAGCTATGTATGTTTTAGTCGAGATGATTGTAGTATCATGACTGACCAACATAAGACAATTTCAACAATTGAATGTAAAGAAAAAGAAAATTTAAAGCCTTGATAATATTTTGGGGGTTTTATTAAAGCAACTCAAGGAATAAATCTTTATCCTCTTTCATTTCCAGATCCTTTGTCAGGACTATTGTGTGTTTAAAGCATGACATGCTGGATCATTCTCATTAAAACCTCTAATTTCTAAAATATTTCACTGTAGCGTCATCCTTTAAATACCTGAGATCTACCTACAGCTTTCACAGTCATAGTAGTGGATACCGATAACAACAATAATTCAATTTGCTTGCAACTGACATTTCTTTCCCAATCAGGGGAAATAAATTTTAATAACTGTATACCACCGAGCCTTCTTGTTAGTAACATTTTGCAAAAAGGTGAAATATGTTGCATGCTGAAAAAGGTGCCTGAAAGAAGTATTTTTTCTTTAAAAACGTTGAAACAAAAAAGATTTTCTTTATAATATGCAGCAACACTTTAGATAAAGCAAGAAAAATCTAACTAAGCAGCCCAGCTATTTTCTGGGTCTACAGCTCTTTGCCAAAGATGTAATGCTCTTTGTATTAAGCAATATAATATATTAAAATGGAACAAAACCAATTCTGTATTACAAATTATTTTAAGAAAAAGTTATGACATCAAATTAATCTCCTCTGAGTCATGTTGTAGATCCACGTTCTGCAGTTGTTACACCATCGAGTCCTTTATAAATTACTTCACCTTTTTTTTTTTTTTTTTTGCATGCATTTCTCCAAATTAGCTGAAACTTAGCTGGTAAATACACTTGAAAATCAAATTTTTAGCAGTTTTAAGTTTCCAGATTGCTGCGTTTGCCATACAGTCAAACGTTTTCCAATAAGTCATTATTTTTACACATTTTCCTCTGAATTGTTATCAGTAGGAGATGGATACAAATGCACGCCACACTTTTCTGTTCATGCTTCTATAAAAAAAATATTGAAAAACCGCATATTGCACTCCTATTTCACAACTATGCACTTATTTGTTTTGGTGTAAGACATTGTGAAATCTTAAACAGTTTGGGGTTGTAACGTGACAATGTGGGAAGATTCATGGGTTATGAAATGCACTTAAGAAGGGAAGAAAGGATTAAAATGCAAGGGGATAACACATTTCCTCTTTGCTGCCTTAAACTCAACATAAATGAACAGCATCCTTAATAGGAGGCAGTTTTTTCCAACAGTTTGTAAAAATTGAATAGCTTTAACAGTTTTAATTAGATCTTTTTTATATTTCTACTGTAGAACCTTGGGTTTAAATTTTTTTGTTGTTTTTTTTGGTCCCAGTGTATTAAACCATTTGTTCTAGTGAAAGCTTTTGGATGATTATTTTATTTTTCTACTGAAAAAGCATGAGAAAAGGGTTGTTCTAAAGTGCTGCCAATTATGTGACAGCGGTCAGTTACTTTCACATCAACAAGGAAACGAAAACTGGTAAACAAATGGCACGTTTAAATAAGGAAAAGTCTCAAGTGAAGAAAAAAAAAATACGTTTAAAGTATAAAAAACACAAAGAAAAATGGTTTATTACGGCTTATTTTATTTCATATATTATCTTTTACAATTTACCTTTAACCTGATCAAAGTACATTCATACCATGAAACAAGCTAAAGTGAAACAGTCTGTACACAGTTATGACACTAATTTTCCATTTAACACGATTTACAGGAAGCCTAAAAAGAGGAAGTAATGAGCTATAATGGGTAAGTCTGAAACTGCTGGAGATGCATGTGCTAATACTGGATCACACTGTAGTCTCCATCCAGCAACACAGAGTGGTGTGCATCATCTGCAATGGAATAAACACATTTCATTCAATAATAATTGGCAAAAGCTGTAATAAATTTAAAAGCCAACATATTTTAATGCCATTATTCACATCTAACTATGGTTCAAAAATAAGATTTATTACAAGGCGTACCTCTATTGCTTTGTATTGGTTCAGGTAATGGTCCCCTCCTGCAAATTCACCCAAAAAAAACAACAAATAACAGCCTTTTATCGATGCTCTACAGATAAACATAAAAAGAAAGCTGCACTCCTTTGGTTTACCTGATGACTGGTGGAGGCAGCCGAGAGGGTGGCGGTCCAGGAGACCTCTGACCCGTGTAGAAGTTCTCATAAACAACTGGAGCTGTTGCATGCAAACACAAAACCTGATCACTTACTGGCAGCCAGTGACTGATAACTACTTCCTTCACTTTACAGCACTAATTAAGCGTCTCTGGGAGTTCGTGGTGCAGATATACCTGGGGGTTTATCTCCAGTCCGTCTGAGGTTTACAAAATGTTCGATATCTTCCTGGATGTCACATTGTTCCAGTGACCTCCTCACTTCCTCATACAGCTTGGCACACATACGTAAAACAGTAGTAAATTAAGTCAATGTCCAGTTATTGTTTTTATGCTGATAAATACAGGAAAATGTTTATCAAATGAAGACAAATGGCAGTAACCGTAACAACAGTAACAATAGGGCAGAAAATTTTGAATATAAGCTGAGTTAAAAAGGAAAAACACGGCAGATTATATTTATTCCCAATCTTTTTGTGTCTTTAGCAACAAGGATCTGCCTCCCTCTTGCTTTATTTTGTCAACTTAAAAAAATAGGCTGATACTACTACTTTAGTAAAAGTAAATAAATGTGTGTTACCTATTTGCAATTGAATAAAAAAAAAAAAAAAAAAAGGGTTTCCAAGGGTTGAAATTTTTCTTTCTGTATTGTTTTTTAAAGGGGAACTTGCCCTGTATTTTTTTTATGTTTTTATTTTAAAATATCTGCATCAGCCACCCTATCTGGTAAAATCTTTTGAATCATGATCAAGTGCCACCTAAGAAAAAAAAAAACGCCTTGGACACCCCTGCTTTAGGTGTTTGGACCATCTGGGTATGTTTCCACATTTTCAGTGTCTACATCACCAAGAAGTACAGAGACATAATCCAAAAAACACTTGCCTAGACTCATAGGATTTTTTTATTTATTAAATTGTTAAAAGCTTTCCTTGCACCTTACATTTATGTCCAACTTTGTCTTGTTTCATTCCATAAGACACCAATTAAATATTCTACTGTAAGTTTGTGTCTGTAACCCTGTTTAGGTTTAGGAGCACATTTGCCAGCCACAGTATGAGCAACACTGATTAGCAGTTCAGACCAACGTCTATTTTCTGTTGCCTGGTGATGTCTGCCTCCTAAGCTGCTGAGTGCTTAGCTGACGTCTGCAGGTAGCTGTTAAATGCCTGCGTGCTGTTTGGTTTGAGCGCAGTGGATTACAATTATGCAGTCAGCACTTTTTCACTAAAAACACCTACTTGTGATAACTGTCACCAAAAAGTAACACCTAAGGAGCTCTGAATCCAAAACAAAAACCTTTGAAACTTTAAGATTATCCTATTAATAAATAATAATAAAAAAAAAAAACAATTATTTACTTTAGCTCATTTAAAGTGCCTATAATGTCTTGGTCTATATGTTAATGTAGTAAAATACAAAAATATAAATCCATTTTATGCTGCTGCAGCACAGTTTGTCAACTTGTACTGACACTAAATGCATTCTTAAAACTCTTTGTCCCTGTGCTTTGATTGGTGAGTTATGTGCAAATATAACAGCCTAAAGGTAAAAGATTATTAATTTTTTGAGAAATGTTAAAAATTTTCTTCTCTGAGTTTCAGTGTGATCTAGATCAGAACCAGACGAAAAAAATCTATAAAGTAAGGGTCTTTAGGAGATTTACTGTACCTCATCGCTGGTGACACATTGCTGGGAAAGCTGGTTGAGATGAGTCCACACTGTGTTCCTCAGGAAGTTTATACGTTCTATCGACTGTTTTTCAAATATCTGGGAGTTAAACAAAATGTTTGATGTTAAACGTGACGTTTTTCTGTGGTTCAGCTATTGATAGACAGAGGAAGTCATCCTCAGCCTTACCTCACAGGCATTTATGTGCTCCTTCAGCCAGTCATCTCTAATTTTTCCCAGAGTTGTAACATGCTGTTGGTATAATCTGTCTGCCAATGAAACAAACACCATAAACATTCAAATTTGTTACACACTATGAGCTGATTTCTACTATTATAACAAAAGGGTCTGGTAAGCAGTTTTATGAGGGAAACTTTTCTTACATTTTAAAGGAAATAAACAAACTATAGAAACAACTCAGGGATGTTCATTTTTTTTAACAATAATATAATTAATCAGCATATACAGAAAATTAAGCCTTTTAAGTGTACAAATCCCTGCTAAAAAGGTCAAATTTTTGCATCTCCTTTGATGCGGGAAGTTTCAGGCAAAATTAATTTCTTAAATAGGTACATCACCAAAATATGGAAGTGTTTGCACTTTTTATATTAATGCTGCATGTATTACAAAATATATTTCTTACATAAATATCCACCAGTCATAACATAATCTATGAATGGATGACCTAAAGTTTTTAAATAATTTGAGAAACAACAACTAAATGAGGTATGAGGAGAAAGAAAATCTGTCAGGGTAACTTCCTATTTCTTTTATGCAGACAAATATATATATTTAGAACATCGCATGCTATATCATTTTTAGCAGAAGCTCATTTGCAATGCTCATCCCCAGAAGGCGCTTTTACAAAAAAATAAAAAAAATCAAGCAAAGGTAAAAAAAAAAATCATACAAAGGTCAAACACAATCAATAAAAAGCATAAATAAATTTCACATGAATTAATGAATTCCACAACAGACCTCTTTTTAACAAACATTTAGGGTCATATCTAGATTTATACAGTGTGAATTCCGCTTGAGTAGCTCTAAGCCTTATCTTGGAGCGTTGGACAGGAAATGTTAAAAGATGTTTTCATCAGTGTCACTTTAAGGCTTTCACTGGTGCTCTGACTGGAACTACGAGCTCACTAAAAACATGATGGGCTTGTTTGTACAGAGGTTTACTTTAAATTACAGAACTTTATAAAATGTACAAAGCAAGAAATCAATCAATCTTGGTGTCTTTTACTCAGAGGTGTGTGGACTTTTAGATTCACTGTCATTCAGATGATCTAATAATGTTCTAAAGTGACATAAGGATGTTCATTAACAGACTCATTCTGAACCGTCTACACCCGGTCAGCAGCCATGGGAGTGTTTTCAGTTTGCATGATTTCTTTTAAAACACCCTAATACAGGGGTGCCCAACCTTTTTTGAAACCAAGATTTACTTTTGAAGTTGATGGCATGCGGAGATCTACCAAGCCAAACACAAGGGATGGGCAGTATTTGTTTTTTATTTGCACAGGTGGAGAATAAACAGTAAGTCCAACAAACAAGGAAGTCGTCAATTGTGTCAAAAAATAGGTTGCAAAAACAGAACATACTTTTTATTTTTCATTTTATTATTATGAAAATACACATTGGCCCCTCATGATCAATGATTTGTTAGTGTTTTTTAAAACTTTTTTTTTGTCATAGCCATAAATAGGTCTACGTTGTAAAACTTCTCGCGATCGACTGAAACTCCGCCCACGATCGACAGGTAGACCGCGATTGACTGGTTGGGCACCCCGCCCTGATAAATGAAATAATGATTTTTTTTTTTTTTTTTTTAAGTTACATCAAAATTTCAAAGGTTGCCATATGCACTTTCATCATTTGCTTGCAAGATTAAGGCATTTTCATTTGGTAGGATAAAGCCATATTTTTAAGGTAGTCCAGTCAGTTCATTCTGATATTACTGGTTAACTTACCTGCTTCTTCCGCGTTCTGTTTTGCCTGTTGAGCTTTTGTGTGGAGCTGGAAGATTTATTAAGAAAAAGTCAAGACAGAAAGTTTCGTTCATGCCACGTAATGCCCATTTTCCATCAAATACTTCAGTTATTAAACTGCATGGAGAACTGATGTGAATTTTAAAGGCTTCGGGAAGCAAATCAGAAACACGTTCCAAAAGCTTAGGATTCTCCCTATAAATGAGGTATATCCTCATGTTTCCCTTTTTCAATACAATGTAATGTGAATGATACAGGTAACCCTTTAACTGGGGTTTAGTCATAGCGCAATCATTTACTCAGGCACCTTGAGTTTTAGGAAGTTGAGAGGTTCAGACTCAGATTTGTACTTCATCTTTTTTCAGTGCCACTAGGACAGTGTGTCTGCTTACCTTCTCTACGAGCTTGGTGTTGTTGGTGTTGGTGTTTCGGTTCATGTTCTGATCTGCTTCTTCTTTATCGCGACACTTCTGCTCATATGTTTTCTTGGACTGGGCACAAAACCACAGCAGTTAGGAAGTATCATCCTTTTCAAAATCTTGTAGGCGATTAAACAAAACATTTATTAAACGTGTTAGTTCTCCTTTTGTTACATGCCTTCTGAATTAGCATGTTTTTTGTTTTTTAATCCTTCAGCCAGTTGTTTTTTTTTTTTTTTTTAATGGCGCAATTCATTTCTCATGTTACAAAAAACAAACAACTTCCCCCATTCATGTGGAAGAATACTAAAGGGAATTAGAGTGGCAGCTTTTCACACGACTCCAACTGTTGTGACATGATCCAAATCTACATGTTCTATTTAGTTTGATACTTCCAGTTTTCATTTTACATGAGACAATGAGACATTTCATATAATTTCCACTTTTTTTTTCATCATTTCAACTATTTTATCTTTCAAATAGATAAGCAGCAAAAAAGTCATTGTTTTTTCCTCTAAGTGACTCTAATACTTTTAAATGACTTTTTTTATTGCTAAAAAAAAAGAAAAGTCTTTTGAGTCATTATTCTGCTCACACATCCAATGATAAAATGATCTAAAAACTTATAGTATTTCAAAAATTTTGTGATCCCATGAATGTTTAAACATCAATTGCCATGTATAGAAAAAAAGAAAAAAAACCCCATCAGGATCATGCCTCCTCCATTATAATCTGCATGAGCTGCTTTAAAAAAAAAAAAACAAGTTAAAAAATCTGGAGAGGAAAGAATCTATGGCTTTTTATGGACCCTTAATTCTGCAACTATTTGCTGCAGTTCTCTTAAAGTGAGTTTTAAAAATGTTTCGTTTTTTGGGGATTTTTTTTTAAACAGCTTTGGATTCTTCCTTTAGCACTTTGGCTGTAAATATGATCATGTGTAGTCTTAAAGCTAGTTTCATTGCAGCCATTTATGAAGTTTTTCACACCTCTGCTTTGGGTCAATTACATGTTTTTCCGTAAAAATTCAAAAAATATCCACTGGACTTGGTTTCCATGATTTGAAGACGTTTCGCCACCTTTCCAGGAAGCTTTCTCAATTCAAATGTCTGGATCCGTTTTGAGTTTGAGTCTTATATAGACAAGGCCTTGTATCGCTTGGAAAAATGCAAATGGTAACCAATGAATGGGTCATTTGGTTCCATCGTTAGCCTGTAAT